>NW_009637258.1:106435-118808 GCF_000690535.1 Cariama cristata | reverse complement strand
ACCAGAGCCAAGGCCTTTTCTGCTCCTCACCCCACCCCACCAGCAGGGAGGCCGGGGGGGCACAAGGAGTTGGGAGGGGACACAGCTGGGACAGCTGACCCCAATGACCCAAGGGATATCCCATACCGTATGACGTCAGGCTGAGCATACACAGCTGGGGGAAGGAGGAGGAAGGGGGGACGTTGGGAGTGATGGCGTTTGTCTTCCCAAGTCACCGTTATGGGTGACGGAGCCCTGCTGTCCTGGAGATGGCTGAACACCGGCCTGTCCGTGGGCAGTGGGGAAGGAATTCTTTCTTTTGCTTTACTTGTGTGCACAGCTTTTGCTTTACCTGTTGAACTGTCTTTATCTCAACCCGCGAATTTTCTCCCTTTTACCCTTCCGATTCTCTCCCCATCCCACCGGTGGGGAGTGAGCGAGCGGCTGGGTGGGGCTGAGCTGCCAACTGGGTGAAGCCACCACAGGCAGTTTTACAGTACTCATCGCCATGTAATGAAATTTCCAAACAGCAGTCTTGAGTCCAGTATCTTGTTTTCTGTGATGATTCAGGTATTTAGACACATTATTCATTGCATAGGAATCGCTTCAATAATGAATCCTCTTAGCATTGTGCAAATTATTTGTTAATGGTTCATTGTACTGAAGAGCAAACAAATCCATTTTAACCAAAAATACCTGACAGCATAGTATAGGTTCAGATTCAGCATGCATTTTACAATTTTACTCCAGCTAAGAGAGTGTACATAAGGCAATGCTTTCTTGCACATTGCAGAGATATCATGTACGTATTGTTTACTTATAGGGTAATATTAATACTTAATTATGTGTGAAGCAGTGACAAAGCTGGGTAATTATGCTGAAAGGACAATGTAATTATCCAGGCTCAGCCCTCTCCTCCCTTTGAGGAAAGGAAGGGAATAGAAAAAATGGGAAGTTTATAGTCTGACAGCTGTATTTTATCTGCAAGGAATTTCCTCTGTGCTTCGACTCTCTTTAAAGTTACCAAGGGACTTGGCCTTCAGTCTCCTTTGTGCAATGTAGAGATACTTAATCTCCTGCTAAATGAACTAGCTGGAGTAACAGAAGTAGTCCAACTGCAGTGGCATGGAGCTATATTTAGGCTGACTGCTCCATTACATACAACGTACGGGTCTTTCCCAAGCACTGGGATTGCTAGTTCCAGAGAGACCATGGAGGCTATAGGCGAGGCAATTATCTTTTTTTGGAGTGTTGCTTCAGCAGAGCAAGGTTTTCACTATGTTGCTTTTAAATTATACGAATCATCACTGAGATACATGTTTGGAAATGCCTGACATTTAAAAGGGAAAGATTATGTTTAGAACCAGTTGTATTTAAATAAAAGTACTTAATTATTTTATCCTTTCAAGTGGACAAAGCTTTGGCATTCTGGAGCTCTCCTGGTCTATATTCCTGAAAGGAGTGTTTCAGTCTGTAGAACTTGCTGGCAGTGGCAACTCACTCCTCATGGATTTTGTCAAGGTAGAATCAGTGATGTTTACTAGTTTAGTGAGTAAGATCAACCTTATTCTTAGGGAGTAAAATACATCTTTCTTTAGCATGCTGAATATCTTTGCAAAATAACAAAAAAGTCAACATTTGAGAAACGTGATGTGTAAGTGACCAAGTCCTCTCTCTGTAAGTGTCTGGTTTGTGTCCCAAATGGTATTTTCAGCTCCTGTAGACAGATCTCCTTGAACTGTACACATTTGTATTGCAAACCTTATTGTGGGAAATAAAAAGAAGGCATTACCTGCCAGACGGCCTCCATTGATAGCCATGAGAAATTGAGAAGGGTCCTGGCTGGTCTGCGTATTCTCTGTGTGTCCTTCAGAGGAGGCAGGAGAGGAGGCTGACTAGGTCTAATTGTGCTTCTGGAGAAAATGGATTGTGTTCCCTAAGCAATTTTTTTGGATGCAGTGGTTTTCGCCTTCCAGGAAAGAATGATCAAGACTAACTGAAATGTTCAGATTTATTGGTCAGGCATAGGACTGGTCCACATCCATTATAGCTCCGTCGCAGTGTTATAGTGGTTCTGAAAGAACGATACTGAAAATGAGAATGCAGTTTGCCCTGTTGTATGAATTCCCAAAACTGTGAACTGAGGTTTGAACTGAAATCTGTTATAACAGACAAATTTCCATGTTGTGTCACACCATGGACAGCTTTGATTTCCATGTAACTAGAGGAGACCTGGGTCTAGGCAGGAGATAGGTTTTTGTTTCCCTTTCAGGCTGCAGAGGTAAAGATTTCACATTTTGAACTAGAGATGGTGTGTTTTGGCCCAGTATCAACCTGCATGCATTTCTTTGCACTTAATTATTTAGGTAGTGTCTTTGATTCTTTTTCCCTCTAATTTTAATGTTGACATTTCACCTAGATTTTGCTGAGGTTGATATTTTCCTCTTTGATACTAGTTCTTACTTTTGAATGTTTCATTCCTAAAGGAGAAGCAGTGAATTCAATTACATGTTAAAATCAAGGATATTTGCTTTTTGATTTAACTGTCAAAATTATTTTTTTATGAAACCTTTCATTTTTGATATAATTTTTTGTAGGTTACAATTTTTTGACCCAGCCACAACTCCAAAGAACCATTCTAGGCACTTAGGAAGGAATAAGTACAGTCCTTTCACTGATTTACTCTGCTGTTTTTCAGTAATGGCCAAATTTTAGGCATCTGCTTAACTTTGTGCCCAATGAACACCTTCAGTGAAGTTGCTAGGAACTGGTTATTAAAATCCATCCCATAGGTTGGAGATTCTGTGGCAGTTCCCCAAAACGTAGAAGAAACCATCCTCTGGTATTGCTGAGCAGAAAGGCTGACCGAGCTGGCATGTTGCATATGCTGCCATCCTCGATTGCCCGGCCAGGACAGGTACCACTTGAGCGAAAGTTTAATAATACTGTTTAGATGACGATGGAGTTTGACTTTGTAAATAATGGGCTTGTCGCGTTCTGTGGTTAACAGGCAGATGAAAGCACATATCACTTCACTTGAAATCCATACCTGACAGTTTTGAAGACTGCAAGTCTTTTTCAGGCAAATTATTTTGATATCCTATTCCCTCTGGATGTTCGTATGTAAAGACATGCTGTAGCTAAGATGGCATTGTTCGCTGGACATACAGGTTGGGGCCCTAATCTGGCATCCGTCAGATCTCCTGACAGGCTTATGCACGGCTGTTTACGTTTACAGGACCTAATGCATTCTGAACATTTAATTGGCTGTGCGAATGTTCTGTCTTTAGCATTATTTTCGTATACAGCTTTGTGCTTGACAGAATATTGCTATTGTAACTGCTGGGGAAACTAACCAGGAATAACTGATGCTATTACCAGGCAGTTAATTTGCAAAAGGCCAAGACTTAACAGTTTTGCTATTTATGTGGCACACTAATTTTTCTGCAAAAGGAAATCTGCACTGATGAATAATTTAAATCCCAGTCTCCCTGCAAGTCTATAATCACGTGCCCTACAGAGACTGGAGTACATTCTACTGTGAGCATTGTGCAAAAGATTAGTAGCTCCGTGGTGGCAATGCTGCTGTAACAGTGTGAATTGCACTTTTAATTTGTCTTCCCATCTGACAGAGCATCTCATTATACTTTACAAAATCTATTTTAAATTATACTTTTAAAATCCTCGGTTGAAGGATATTTACGTAAAAAAGGTGAAGATTAAATAAATTGTTTTAAGTCATATCAGCAAATCATTTTAATGAGAACCTCCTTTCTTCTTACATTTGGAAAAGAATGTGCATTTTATTCTAACCATGTTTAGTTCCAGTCAGTCAAAGCCAGCAATGACTGGATACAATTTTTTTACAGTACAGTCTAGATATGAAATGTGTGATAAGCCCTACTTTGTGTCATAAAATTATGCAGACTCTCTAATAACTAACTCGTTAGTTATCTTGAGGCTGAAAAGCATTTTATACAAAGTCTTATATAAGATGAAAACTTGTTTTTTTCACAAGTAGCACTGAGCAGAAAATTATTACTTTTTGTTAATCAGATTAAATTGTGAAGGAGTATACGCACAAGGTCCTTAGGCACACATTTTAAATAACAACATTACATTTCTTTCACTCCTTTGTTTTGCCCTATTTGCTCTTTCTTAACTACATTATTGAAATTTAGGGAGCATAATAGCCTATCTATTTAATGGCACTTCATTATCTTCCCATAGCATAGTGCATACTATTCATTCTCTCATATTATTCATTAATCCATTATATTTATTCTCTCCTAGTCTTTGTGTAACTATGTAAGGAATCAGGCTTTCACTGTACAAATGAATGACATTTTGCAATACTCAAAGAACCCAATTAATATCAGGGACCCGTTAATTTGATGGTTCAGTTGTTGGTAGGATTTCATGTTACTTGGACGCTATTTGTTATAGCCCTGGTTTATTTCTCTGGGCATCAGCTGTTAGAGTTAGTACTGTGCTAAGCGCGGTGCAAAAGCCATGGATTGACAGTCTCAAAAATATTGCAGACTCACTGAAAATAGGAGTGATTTGTTAACCAATGGACATTTATATAAGGCTTCTATGTGAATGGAGTTATATTTATGTGAAACAATTGTATTTAATACTTTCTCTTATAAAATATATGGGCCAGGTCCCTTGAGGTAAGGGGAGGTTTAAGAGGCTGTTGCCAGGGCACTTTGCTGTTAGCAATTCTTTTCCATCAGAGCGCAGGTCGTGGGCCGTCGCTGCTGATGGCCTCTCGGGCTGCCCATGGCTCGGAGGGGTGGCAGGGGCTTGCGTGGCCGGCAGACAGAGCTCTGAGATCAGGTCAGGGCAGATCGGCTGCTCCAACTCATGTCCCTAGCTATATGCCTGGCCTCTATATAGGTTGGCAAGAAGTGATTCTACTGCCTTTTAAATTTTTTTTATTTGCACACAAGTTATTCTAATATATTACTTTATAGTTATTAATGATTGGCAAGGCACGGTCTTCAGGTTCAGATCCAGATTTGAACTTCAGAGAGTGCTGGGAAATATTTGGACCGACACTTCTGATTTATGTCACCTACTGTTCTTTTTCGTATTTCTTATTTGCCAAGCTACAAAAAATGAGTTTACGTAAATTCTTTATTTTTCACACTGTTGTTTTAGGCCACTTTTAATTTTGCAGCACCCATAGATGTAGCTTGGCAGTAGAAGTAGAACCAGTTTAAAAATGAGTTTTTGTTTTATATCTTTCTGACTTGCATTGCTGTAAATCACCCATATTTAAAACTTGTAAGAGAAGATATGTATAATGAAAGGGCAAATAATAAAGTCCAAAATGGACACCAGTGTTTATTAAGACCTCGTGTCTCCCAAGAACTGAAGACGTAGTCCCAGTTCCGCAGATACTGGAACATATGCTGAGTTTTAGATACAAAAAGTGGTCCCGGTGCGGAGTTCTAGGCTGGAGTGCTCCACACTGTGCATATTTGGCCCCTAATGGCATACGTGCTCATGAGCTGATTTTCTATGTGTATACTGAACAGCGATGAGACTTCATAAAGCTATGTAAGCATTTTGGAAAAGAAATCTCACTACAGTTTTAAAAACAACTCCCACCATCTGCTTGGGAAAAGCAGTGGGTCGGATTCTTGTGAACTTGGCAATTAAATATGCTAAAATATAGTAGTAGCAGGATAAAATGTTTGCCATATCTATTAGGAACAAAAACTAAAATCCAGCTGAATAACACCAAAACCTCAGACAAAGAGCTGCCATCTGGTTACCAGGTAAAAACAAAACTCTTGATACTCGTAAAACACCCTCATTGGAATAGATTTTTAGTGAGGAATTTTAAAGCAACAGGAGTTAAATTCTGATTAGAAAAGCAAATTTCTTACTTCAAGTCTTTAAAAAGCTGCAAGATATGTAAGTCTATATTATGTGCTCTTTTATTTAGGCAGTGTTTTTCTGGCTCTAAAGAGGACAGCAAAACCTGCAGAAATTTCAGCAGTTCTCTGATCTTACACAGATTGAGGTCTATACAGAGACACAGTAGACTTGGTGCTCCAGCTCTTGCAATAATGAAATCATAGCTTTCACCAAGTGAAATGTCATTTCTGCTCCTTACAGTAATAAAGGAAAGCTAGCAAATACAGAATACCTTTTAAGGATATGTCAGGACTTCAGATATTCTGGAAAATGGTGCTGAGGAATAGACTCTCCTTTAAATCTCAGCGAAGTGTTCAGTTTCCAGAGTCAGCAATTTGGGGTATTCCGTCAAGAATAACTTCAGTGGAGAGCTCTCTGCATGGCAGAAGAAGAATACAGTGAGCGTAACGCTCGCCAACAGATACATCTCCGTAGCTGGCACAGGTATGCAGGGCATTGCTGCTGCTCCTACCAGGAGGTGGTTGTCATAACCGTGTGAAAGGAGGAGATCGCAGCTGTTTGACGTACTCTTGCTGGGTAAGTAAAGGACTCCATGAGTGGGCTTCGTCTCATCTAGCCTTAGAGTTCTAAAAGGCAGATCTGTCTGCCTACATGAGTTTCTCTAACCCCTTTTATAATGAATGGAGGGAAACTTGCAATTGCGGGGATGATTCAGCAGCCCTTAGATACCGGTGTTAAGGTGCTGTGAACCAGCTCCTGGATCTGTCTTTTCCCCTCCATCAACTATAAAAGAAATGTAGTCATTTAGATACTTAATCTTTAAAATGTTTTAGCTAGAACAGGTGAATCCCAGCTTCTGTGGCTAGGACTATGTTGACTCTCTAAGAGCAGACTAGGGAGCGGTTGAGGCTGCAGTGACCTTTCCAGCACTGTGCTTGCAGACTGTTTCCAAATGCCTTTTCTAAAATTTTCTTTCCTGCATAATGTTTAATTGCTATGATTAATAGGGCAAAGGTAACTTTTACATAGCTCAGCTTGGTGACATGTCTTTAAATGCTCTGTACCAGTTTGTCTGTAGGCGTTCTTGCGATTTCTAAGGTACTGGTCCTTTTTGGTGGTGTGACACTCACAGTCTTATGTCCCTTGGGGAAGGAGGTGTAGGAATCTGTTGTTAAACTCAGCTTTTCTTCTGGATGTTCAGCCCTTGAAATATGCTTCTACAGCCTCTGGAGTGCCAGATGTGTCCACAGTTATAGGCCTGCCTTCCCTCTGGCTTAACAAATTCTGATGTGACTCTGAGATCAAATCCCTGACCTTGACTTGGCTGGGAGAGAGTGGCAATCTTTGCATTCAAAATGTTGTTGCATATTATAGTCAAGTGTGTCAGCTATGGAACTGAAAAAGTCCCCTGATAATATCTCTTGTGTTTTAGAGATTATCTGCATTTTCTCTTTGGATTCAGAAATGATTTTGTTGCCCACAATCAGCAATAGATCTCATTTTGTTACTTAGAGATGATTTCTTCAGTGTTTTGGGGATTACCCTGTGGTTAGCTCTTCAGTTTAGCTGAGCCAAATGTCTTAAAAATACATCTAATTGCATATTTACAAACATGGCATCAACCTACTTTAGTGAAGACACACTGAAAATCTAGGCATTTTAAAAGTGAATGCTTCCATGTTGTTTGATTTACTGTGCGTAGGAGGTCACAGCCATGAAGCTTAACTAGATCTTTAATAAACTTTTAAAAAGAGCTGCTTTCAGAGGAATAAACTTGCAAGTAATGTCTGGGTGCTTATTTCGAACCTTCAGCGTGTGTCTGCCATGTAGGTTCTATGCAGCCTTTTGGACAGTAAATTTTCTGTCATCTCATAAAATGTTGAAAATTTCTGCAATTTTCATAAAAAAGTCGACAGGCTTGTTGTCACTGGATATGTTTTCAATTTATGATGATACTACTCTAACACTCAATGGCACAATCAAAAGCAGTGATTCCATTTCCTAAACACAAACTACTTTCCTCCGAACTGCTATCTACAAAATATCTAGATGGACTTTCAGAGAAACGATAAACATATACATCAACCATTATGGCACATTCAAAGATTTGTCATAAATACCCTCTCCTTGCTCAATGGATGTAAAGAACAAAATTTAAGAGTAATATCAAGTAAAGGTATTTGCAGAAAAGTTAAAAAGTTCAGATTTCTTTAAAGCATATTGACAGCGCTTATGTATTATCCTGGAGAAATGAAGGATCATAGAATGGAATGTTCTCTTCTTCAAATTGTGAAAATCCAGTATTTTGTCTCAAAATTAGATTTTGCGTGCCAGACAAAGGCTATGTATGCAGTTAAAACTTTAACAAAAGAGATACCAGAATTCTGCATGGCATGGTCATCAGAGGTTTACATTACAAGATGTCAACTGATATGAACAGAGTATCTGGTTAATGAGGACTGTCTAAGTCCATAAAGAAAAGTCTCATTTGCTCCACGCCCTGTACACCCTGGCAGTTATTATGGTGGAAGCAGGATCAATGTTTTACTCTTTCCTGGTTATCATGTTCATAAATTCTGAGCCATTCCGTCTTGTACTGAAGTAGTGGGTACATTTAAGAGGGTAGGTAGATATGCATGGCTTAGATTTCTTTTTAGTAAGTCTAAACACTTGGCTCACCTTACCTTGTTTGCTTCTGGAAAGCCTTTGTTTAAAAAAAAATAACCATAGATCTTTCCTCTCATGCTACTGATATAAAACGCTAGAAGGATAAAAAAATATGGATTTTTCTCACTTTTTAAATACAATGACCATTATAAATGTAAATACTTTTTGTAATCACATTGAATATTTTTCAAGAATCAGAGTTTAAGAGACATTGAGTAGATTTTAAATCAGCTTTGCACAGCACATCAGCTACATCATAGGCTCATAAGTAGAGAGATGAATTATTTCCTTGATTCTTGGATTATAATGGCATTTTGGTGTGGTGTCTTGTTTTGATGAAATGTAGCTAGGTGGTTCTTTTTCTGATGAACTGTGAGGTAGGCAGTTGCTTTGTACTGATTCTTCTATTGATAGAAAAATAGTACTTCTGGGAATGTCAATTTGAATCATTCCTAATTCTGATGCTTTGATTTCTTGGCATGCATTATTGAACATGTAGTTCAGGGGTATTTCTCACACTTTTTTTTTTTTTACTGTGTAGCTGTAGTACTTGAAGTATGCTGTGCACTGACTTTTAAATTGTATTTCCAAAATTTGCTTTAGCTGTAGCCAACTAATTCATAATTCTACGGGTACTCTGGAAGTCTGCAAAAATAGGGGAAACTGCATATGGGATTTTACAGGGACTAGATTAACGTGCATATAGTGTCATCCACTGTTTGGGGTAGATTGATCAAAAATCAGCAGCTGGAACTTGGGTTTTGGGTCTTGTTCTGACAGATTGCAGTGGCTTCTTTCAGCACTGCCTAGTGCTTTCATGGCATGAGTATGTCCCACCTTCTTCCTTTACACAAGCTCAGAAACAATGCTCATAGCTGTGGTTATCTCTAGACAGTAGATTGATCCCTGGAAGTGCTGAGATAAGGAAGCAGGACTCATGATAGTAGGACAGCTAAAGAATCTTGCAAGCATAAAGCTCCCTGGCTGCACCATACAGACTAAGGTTTTCCTCCAGTTGTGCAGGACCACTTTTCTCTTCTACTTGAAGGGGTTTAAATTCACTTTTGCATGATTATGTCATTATCTTAATGACTACAGCGTATAGTTTTCACTTCTATCCTTGCACAAGGCAGAGTTGACCCGAGCCTTTTACCTGAGGTCAGTGTCATAACCAGCAGAGCAGAGGGTCTTCTGAGAGAAGTCTGCCGCGCTATGTCCTCATGGCGCTCGTACGCTACATATACATTAAATAGTCTTTGAATCAGGGAATGACTTTTTAGTGTGATGGCACCCCCACTCAGGTCATTCAGCTTTCAATGGAATACAGGTCTTTTGTGTCTGTTCCAATGAATATTTAATCATCTCCTCAAATTGGAACACCTTCAACCAGAGAACTTACGAAACTGCTATAATTCAAGAACAGATCGTGACCAAAAGATGAACGCGAAGTAAACCCATGTTTTATTTCTAAAACTCACCTCTTCCAATATGCAGAAACCATATTCTGCAGTTTGTCAGGACATTCATGTATGATATCAAGTTAACTGAAGCTAAGGCACAGCTTCTATGACAATATTTTTTTATCGCTTTGTCTGTGTAGATTTTGAATAACGTGGTTTTCGTAAACGGCCTTAAAGATTCATTTCACCTGCATTGAAAAATACTACTTTGGGGGTTATAAGAGCTTAATATTTTGTATTGAGATAGTTTTCAGAATCAAGGATTTAGATGCAATAGGATTAAAATAAAATGTGGAAATACTGAAACAGTTTCAGGTCTGGGCAGTCTATCTACTTACCTCACCAGTTATATTGCCCCACTGAGACTGTTCCCTGTGCTCCTATTCTACCCTCTGATTTGCGCTTTTTCTCCCTATCTGCATTACACTATTTCTGTGGGACTGAGCAATCACTATGCCTTGTGGGAATATTCTGTCTCCTTTATCAGAGTCTGAAGGATAACATGCTGATGGAGGCAGTGACCACGGCACACCCAGAGCAAAGTAGATGTAGATATATACAGAGGAAAGGACAGAAAAGGTGAGGTTCTGTGAAAGCTCAAGATCTCAAGATATCATTTGATTTTCATCAAGTTTTCATTTGACAAAACCTAAATGAAAGTGTTTTTCTGTTGTGCTATTGCTGAAATACGTTTTTTGGGGTTTTGATGCATTTTGTGTTTGCATTGAACAGAACATTTGAACAAAAGAAAACATTTTATTTCTTTTACAGACAGTATAAAACACTAAACCAAAGTTTTAGTCCTCAGAAATGAGAAGAAACAGCTCCTTCTGTACAAAATTCCTTTAAGACATGGGTCACCTGTGTTTAGATCTTTTTACCTTCAGAAATTTGATCATGCAGTGAAGGTGTGAATGGCTTGCTCCAAAGATTATCCCTTGATGCTTTTTCTGTTTTGTGTCAAACATAATCATTCAGAGAAAGAGTGACTACAGTCTGATAGGTGGGACATTTACCTAGGAGGTGAAATGCGTATTTTTGTTGTTGCAATGAATAATAAAGGTTTCTAGGGGCAGCATTAGCTAAAGAATCTGAGACTACTGTACACTGCTGCATACTCATTCAGATATTTTTCTGGAAGATAAAAGTTTTTATTCCTTCAGCCACCTTCAAGGACCTGAAAGTGGATTTTCCATATTCTGGATGAATGACTTATGTAGTATTATTAAATTAAAAGTTTTGTTGCCCTGTCCTTCATTTTGTGTATTTAGTTTACTCTGTTGTTTGTTTTTTTTTCCTTCTCACCGCTGTCTAGGTGACCTCAGTGCAAATTTCTGCACAATTTTTAATCAATGAAACTGTGTTTTCTCAGCAAGTAAGCTATAGGACTTTCCTCCTGCTATACAGAAATAAATTCCATCCCTCTTTTAATGCATTTCACAAGCTGAAAAGAAGAGTTAGGGTGTTTTTTAAGTTAGTTTGAACTAAAATTCTCTTCTGGATTTGAACTTTGCTAAAGCACTGTGGTTCTCTGATCGCAAGTTTTGATGAGGGCTCGTCTTTATTTTTATCCCCTACTTTTCAGATCATTAATGCATATATACCTATTGGGATCACTCAAGCTAGAAGACAACAATAATAAAACATAGCATTTTAATTTTTAAATAATATTTGGCAACGATCATATTTAGAGGAACAAGCCAAAATAGGAAAAAAAAAAGTTACACTGAACTGAGACTCAGAGAAGAACTTTTTTTGGTGTGGAGGCTGCTTCTCATACTGCCTGTAAATGAGTATTTCAGAATTACAGCAATCATGAGAAATGTCCCATTTATCTTTTGCCTCACGTAAAAGATTTTCATTATAGCTGAACAAAGAATTGATATTTGATGAGCTTAATCTGGCTGCCAGTACACTGCAAATATATAGTGGTTTATATTTATGGGAGCAATATATTTTGGGTGAGTTGCTTTCCCACTACTTTCCATTGTTTGTTCATGTAAATGCTTTGCACATCTTGCAGTTAATGAGATGATGAATAGTTTGAGATGACTGCTAAACTTTCAAGTCATGGCATACAACTTAGGTTCATCAACTCTATTTTATCTTAAGTGAAGTACTATGAAAACACAGGATTGGAAAATGACATTGATCTCAATTAGTGTGCAAAGAAGTGTCCTTTAGACACTTTATTTTCTTTCATCTAGATTTTAGTCCTCCTTTTTCTACTGAAGAAACTTGAATTCCCACCATCAAATACAATATATTAGACTGGATATACTAAAGCAACCCAGCTGCCACTGAAAATACCTAAAGACAATAACTTTACAAATTCACGAGTCTTCTTTTTTACCAGAAATATGTCCACGAGCATT
>NW_009637258.1:89405-106404 GCF_000690535.1 Cariama cristata | reverse complement strand
CCTGCTATTCACAAGAGACTGAGTCTTAGCAGCATTTGGGTTTGACACTGAAAACAAAATATGTGTTACTGTGGTACAAGTGAAACAGGAAAGGGCACCGACAATTGCCTATTAAAAAACAGAAGAAAACAAAAGAGGCAGTCTTATTTAATACACTTTTATTTCCATTTATCTTAGTAGCTTTTAGTAACTCATTTTTATTGTTTAGACGGCATTTTTTAATTCACTTGTGGGCTAATCCATCTCGATCTTGAAATTTCAATTTCAATTTTCTCTGTGAAATTTCAAAACTTACATAGGGAAATGAGGGGAAAATTCCCCTTTCCAGAATTTGTGACTTGTTTTATGCAAATTCTTTGTATTTCCAGTTGGGCATTTATATTAATTAGACATGAACTACAGTGATGTAAATGAATTTATCCTAGTTAATGTAGCTATTCAGAACAATTTTCCATACAGCATCTGTAGATAATTTGAAAAAAGAAGCGTAAAATAAATACGTAACCTCCACTGATTATTTCCAACCCCAAAATTTGGCAATACTTGCCAAATCTGATCGTCCAGAAATTTAGATTCATCTTTCTCAAGTTCTCAAGGCTTTAATACATGAAAATAGGTCCTTTTGTTATGTTGCCTTTAGAAATCACATTTTCTCTGCAACTACAAAGGATAATTAAAATTGCCGTTCTTATCTAATTATTGGACTCTGGGAGCTTTCAGAGAAACACCAAGTATCAAAGGACGCAGGAAAACACTGGAGAAGCTGTGCTTGCTTCACTGTGCAGTAGGGTGCTGAAATGGAGGCCCACTGTTAGCAATCAATCACAAATGCAAATTTTGCAAGGAGGAATACAAAACCAGCAAACATCCTTTCTTGCATCAGTGTTGTAAGAAGATTTTTCACCTTTTACTGGCAAGGATTATGGAAAATGCAAGGCAGATAGCTGTTAAAATGAAATAGAATTAACTGATGCAGAAAGAAATACATGTTGGCTTAGGCTGCACTTTCTTTCTCTCCAAGTTATGAAAGCTGCGGTGATTTTCCAAAATTAAAACAACATATAGTGAACTGCTGATCTCAGTATCATGCATATAATTTCCTGCAAGTCTGACAAACACATAATAATTTCCTTTGATGGTGGTGGCAGTGCAATATCTATAATTGTGACTGAAATGGCATGGAAATATTATTATATAATTTTTTCTTAGTAAGTTACGTAAGTACAGTATTATACCTGTACTCTAGTAAATTATAATGCTCCCTTATTAAAATTAAATCATGATTTCACAGAAATAACATTCTAAACCTTTCTATCTCACCATTTATCTTTAGAAATTTGGGTAATTTTCTGCTGTCTTTCACTTCTGGCTCTTCCTGTGTTGTTCCTATTCTCATTCTTATCTAAAGACCCTTTTCAAGTCTTGCACGTCTAGAGAATAATGCTCTCTTAGTATAGGAGACACGTGGTAAGCCTTTCTAATACAGCACCATAAGAATCGTAGCAGACTGTACTGCTTTTGTATGTTACCAAATTTAGATTGTTACTGACAGCAGAATAGGCATTACTTGGTTTAGTTCCTAGACAGTTCCAATTAACTATTATAAAATGAAGACTGAAAAGGAAAAAAAAAAAAGCTCTCTTTAATCATAAAGACTACAAACGTTGGCTATAACCTCTTCTTTTGAAACAAGATGCATAGAATCCTGAACATCCTTGTGTCTAATACTGGTGCTGTTAGTGCAATTGTCAGGAAGGTATAATGACATAACCCTCTTTAATAATAAAATACAAAGGAAAGTAAATAATTTTTTTGTTCCACTGAGCATGCATAGGAATGTAAATGCAGCGTTTCTTAGAAACACTTAATCCTGTTGTAAACATGGTAACATCTGAGGATTTTCTTCACCAAACCTGTATTAGGGAAAAAAAACCTTAAGTCCCATTTAATTTACTCTAATAAACTTCTAATTTAAGGACACTTTACATTGCTGGGCTGGAATAAAAGAATTTTAATCTAAGTATGAATATGACATTTATTTTTTTGGATAAAGTCAACTGAAATGGACTTGGGCTTGGTCCTAACTCAAGTCCTGTCTGCCAGGGCAACATGAAGACAGTGCCTTCCCTCTGGGCCAGGGGACGTAGCGGGGTGGGCAGGGCAGGTCCTTGCTGGCCAGGGCCTGTCCCACCTCCAGTCGATAATTTCTTAGGCTTTCCCTTTTGGGCTGTCGTTTTCTGTTGTTGACCTAAAAGGGTCAACCTACGCATCTTAAAAGTGTGGTTATTCGTAGCTTGGCTACCAGACTCAGGGAAAAACTGTCAATAACCCAATGGCTGAGAAGAATGGCAGGTGCGGAGCCAGTAAAGTATCCAGTTTGACAGTTTTACAATGAGTTATAGTTTCCTTTGACAGTAGGGTTAGGTAATAGTGTGAAAGAAGACAACAGAGCTCTTGTCTTTAATTTTCTGCATTGAAAGACAAGGGTTTTGCTGTTTCACAAAAAGGAACAATTCACGGAGTAATTTGAAGTAATTTATTCTGTATTCTAGCCTGTACTCTATGCTCTAATTAGGGGGATGTACTGCAGGTAGCTGTTGCCTGATTTTTGGCACAGAACCTGTCCTTCCCTTTGCTGTGGTGTCACGGTAGGAATAATGGCCCTAAAATGCAGATCAGAACTTGTTTGAGGACCTCCTGAGTGACAGGTTACTTTCAACATGCTGTTGAGGTTTGCTGAGGATCTGAAAATGTTTTTCAGATGAATCACAACCAAAAGGGCATCTTATCCAAGTATAAAATAATGATGATAATTATCTCCTTCCTCTTGAGATCATAGGTCTCGTCTACATTAGCAAATAATTTATCCTATTATTTGTAGACCCAAAATGTTGTTGCTGAGGGCACGATGTCCACATTGTATTCATTTAGTGCAGAAGGGGGTTGTTTTTGACTAGCTCTTGTCCCCTGAACTGCGCGCTCCTAAACCTTTGGAGTGCATTAGGTGCTCTTTCAGGCTCATCTTCTGTT
Source organism: Cariama cristata (assembly GCF_000690535.1). NCBI lineage: Eukaryota > Metazoa > Chordata > Aves > Cariamiformes > Cariamidae > Cariama > Cariama cristata. Next base: position 103,374 of record NW_009637258.1, on the reverse strand, counting down.
TTCTTTTTATCTAAAAGGGATTAGTTTCGTGTCCTCCAGAATCATTCCATGATGTGATCCAGATTGTAGTAAATGGAGACAACTCAAAAATTTGTTTGAAAAGTGAAGTCCTGCTCCAAACTGAAATGCTAACATAAATGCACCTCTTAAGAATCTCTGATCCAGGGCACTAGAGGAACAGAACACTATTGATTGATTTGTTTTGTCATTCGCCCTCCTGTTGTGCTCTACCTGCAAATCCCAAGCTACATATCCTACAGGAGGAAGCTGGGTATAGACTTTTAGGAAATGCATATTCATCATTTAATGAGCTCCTGGACATACAAAAATGCCATTGCAAGACTGGCATAGTACATGCCAAAGCGGGTTCATGGTTTCTGGAGGTACAGGCACTTGGATGAAATTCAGGATTGTATGGTCAATATGGTTCTTACATAGCTGCTGGTACCCTTCAAAAGAGAGTGTTTGAAAAGGAGCTGTGATATTAATTTGATTTTTCAAGAAAGACTGGGTGCCATTTGGATACTTCAGCAATCATTAAGCAAATCTTGATCTGACTTGAATCCATTCCTAGCAAGCCATCACAGGAATACTCTGAATTTTTTTCAGTATGAGCTGGTTATTAATAATTTCTTACTGTTTCAGAACACTGATGAAGAAATAGAGACTGAGAGGAGACTTCAAAATTGTGTGGCATGTAGCGTGATTCTCAAGACAGCATTAATTATAGTCTATGTGACAGATCAGATAGCATGCCAGGGCCAAAATAACACCAATATTTGATAAAACCCTTTGCATAGACAGGAAAGCCACTGTACTTTTCTACTAGTAAGTTAAAAATTCAGATTTTCCTTGTGTGCCTACGTGGGCGTACCTGTGCTGAGTACAAGGCTCTGCGTCTGCATTAGCATCTGGACTTCGGGTTCTGCTTCCCAGCTGGTAGCTGAAGGTTGGTTGTTCAGCCTGGCTTCCTTTCTTTAGCATCACTCAGAGTGAAAGAAGTCTTTTCCTGTGCACTACCTGAGGAATAGAGATTTGTGTTATGTGCCAGATCTGTATTTTAGAAGAGCCTGGTCTAACTTTGGTCTCACTCTTTTTTTCCTCTGGAAGTGGTGCCCATGGTGGCTATGGTGAGTGAGCGTGTGTTAGGACTGTGTTTCAACTAGGTTTACCCCCAGTTGACAACTCCCCTCTCTTCCCAGTGTGTTACGTCAGCTCTTAGAGCTATTTTGGTCATTGCACAAGCAAGCTTCATATTTTTCTGTGATTTGAGCAACCTGTCATTTTTTATTTACACTTGAACCCTTGCCTTCAAGTATGCCCCAAAATGTGTAGGAGACACGTATAAAACATAGGTTGGGCTCAGACCTACCTGTTATTTGCCAGAAGTGCTACTATGCCTTTTGACAAGTATAATTGTCATGAAAATAACAGGGGGGAACTTAGTCTGAGTCTTGCTTCCCTGTTCATCTGCAGAGGTCTGTCACAGTGTTACTTACCAGAAGATTTCTTTGGAAAAACAAAATTTAACCTTCAATAGGGAAGTCATGCAGTAGAATCTGAATGGTTCCTGTGAACATAATTTCAGGTCTGGCAAGATCATGTAATATAACGGTAGCACTTCATCCATATTCTTACATCCATGTAAGAATCCTAGAATTAGTCCTCCAGTACTGCTTGAAAGACATTATGTTTAAGACGGTACTCACTTTAAATGGATTTAATAATAACAGACATTTTAAAATTCGTGTATTCACACTCTTAAAATACTTCTAATAGCATTGTTTCTTCTGTTTTTGTCTTAAAATGCTTAATTTTTGAAAGTATATAGTTTTTGTTTTCTGCATTTGGATTCTTGTGGAAAACTCTCTCACATCTTGACAACTGTGATGCTTGCCAGTTTTATGTTTCTGTGATGTCAATATTAAAACCAGGATGACAATAGGAAGATTTTAAATTTAAAACAAGAGTGATAGAAAAGAAAGTGAGTTCTAAAAAAACATGAGGGAGTCTTAATCATGGAATAGTGACCCATGCTCAACTGTATGACTTTAATTCACTGAAGTCTGTGAAAAAGCGGGTTTAGTATTGAATGGTCCACCAATACAGTTCTGTGACTCTTCAGGTCATCTTAAATTTTATGACACAGAGGAGGCAATTATGCCTTGAAGATGTTGAAAAATAAGGAGGAATATTCATCTCAATCAGATGTTCGTCATCATGGCCAGTTTTTGGATGGAACCCAGTGTGGGTTCAGGTCATTAGTGAGGAGCCTCACAGTTTTTTTCACATAGGATATCACAGAGAGAAATGTTGTGAATTTAGGTTTTTTGAAGAGAGTTAAATGACTTGGGAAAAGAGACTACATTAATGTACTTGGAAAGAACTTGCTTATAGTTTTCCTTGTGAAAAAAGTAGCACTTGCCTTCCTATACTAATGTACAAAAGAGGAATTGTGATATTGATGTAGAGACAAGACTGGAAGAGACTTCCTGAATCACTGAGCTGAGCGTCCTGATCCCATCTGCTGGCAAGATACCATCTAATCCGTTTCTTATGGATATGTTTCTTTCCCTCACTGTATTTGTTTCCTTTCCTTTCCTTGATTTTCTGTTTCCCTTCAGCCTTTGCTTTACTCCACAAGTCAAGCTCTTTCAAACTCCTCCCATGGTAGAGTCTTCATTCCTGTGACCATCGGAGAAGACTGTGCCCATATGTTTCGTGGGTTTGGTTTTTCTTTTGTGAAGATGATTGGCCAGAATTGTATAGATTATTCAGAAAGATAGTTTAAGAAAATTTGTACTTGTTCTTCTGTGTCTTTATTAGAAATATATCATTTAGTAATTTATAGGATTTCCCTTTTTCACAGCCATCTCATGTCATATTGATACTGATGTGCTTTTGGTGATCAACTAAAATAAACTAGCTGCTTTTTACACGTGCTGTTTCAAATGATGAATTCCCAACCTGTAGCAGAAATGCTGTTAATCCCCGATACTCCCTTGCAGTACTACTTGCTGTTATCGCACCTGGATCCACCTTTCAATTCTTGTAGTAATCCACCGAGTCTTCGGCTTAATGTGTAAGTTCTGGAGTGACACTGTAGAAAATGCTTTATCTAAATCCAGACAAATTATATCTACTTCATTTCTTTGTCTGGAAAATCAGTTATCTTATCAAAAAGGCTGTCAAGTTAGTCTGGCACAATCTACCCTTGGTAACACTGCTACATTTTATCCTAGGTTCTATTTACTTCTCTGTCTTTGATTTATCTTTTTCTTCAAAGCCGGTTCTAAGCTCTTGCAAACTGAAGAGGTCAGACTAATAGGCTTATGCTTGCCCAGATCATTTTCATCGTTACTTTTAAATACGGGCACTTCGGTTGCCATTCTCCACTAATATTTGATGCTTTCTCTGCCTTGATAGATTTGGAGGCTTATCTCTGCCCCTGCGATGGCCTTTGTGAAGTCACAGTAGACCTAGTGATTCAGGTCTCAGTGAGACATTTTGTTCAAAGCCCATTGAACCGTTATCCTTTTTTTTTCCCATTTAAACTTTTGATTGGTTAGTGAGATATGAATAAAGAAAATTTAAATAACCATCTGCAAGAGGATCACATGTAAGATATAACCAAATAGTACTGCCGTGATGATTAAGTGAATAGATGGTACCCCCTACAACTTAAAGCTCCCTTAAGCACAGAAACTGGGATAGAACGAGTTTAAAGTGGCATAATAATATTAGAGAAAATGGTGTGAATTGGAGCGTAAGTACTTTCTAATACCAAACACTTAACTCTGAGAGCTTATTTGACAAGAAAGCAGGACATCATTGGGCAGATTAAAGACATTAGAATATCTTGGATGTTTAAATATTCTGTAATGTTTTATGTTAGCACTTAAAAGCACAATGAATGGCATGTGCAGGTCTAACGCTGGATTATTACTGTTAGTTTTATATTTTCATAAATACATGGAAGTACAGAATCTAACCCCACAAAAATTCATTACATTTTCTTTCTGTGTACTTAGTAACGTGTCAGCATCAATGTTCATCGCGTGAACACTCCTTTGCTGGTCCTGATGAAATGACCAAGAAAAAAATTTGATATTTACACAGCTAAATACATCTGTATTGTTTGAATCGAAGCTGCCTAGAGGACAGTGCATTTCTTGTTTACTCTTTACTTTCTTTATTGCTTTCAGTTAGGTGTTGCATCTGAAAATTAATGAAGGTGAAAATTACAATCAATTGTGTCTACAAAGAACTGGTGTTAATCTGGAAGCAGGGGAGATGAACATTGATAGCAGTTTAGAGGCAAGGCCATTCATCAGTATCATCTGAGTTTTCAAGGTGGTATCATCACAACTATGCATACACTTTTGGAAGAAAAAACTTTTCCCCATAATCTCTCAGGGTTTCTAGCTGTGAGGTGGCATGCAGCTAGGTGACTAAAACATTTTATACCTCTGGTAATTTAAGCATCCATGCTTATCAGATTTTGGAAACAATAATATATATGCAAATTTCACATCCAAGTGCTATGAGATACTGTCGGCAAATGTAATTACCTGTATGTGCATCTGTCTCCAGTTTCCTGCTACTGGGAGACGAATTGCAGTATGTAAAGAAAAATATTTGTTGGTTCACTGTGTATTTTCATATATTCCATAACTTTTTATTTTTCAGATATTTGAAATATTTTCTTTTCTTGAGACTGTCTCTTCTTGTAAAAACTCACTCGCTAATTGTTTTTCAAGAACTCATGTTGTGTACATACATCTCTGTTTGGGAGAGTACGTACTTAAATTTAAGTATGTGCTTAAGTCACACTGACTTAAATAAAAGTCACACTGATTAAATAAAAAGTATGGGCATGCATGTCAATCATATGCTTAAGTACTTTGGGGAAGAAGAATTTATTTGCCTCAATGTCTAAAGTCTTAGTACAACAGCCTTTCAAAAGCTCTCCTTATGGCATTAAGCCCAAAATTCTTCAACCTGCTTCCACTGGCACACTTCAGCTGAAAGTAACAGTGACAACCTTACTGTATTGATCGGCCGACAATGCTTTAACTACTTCCGAATATTTCTCAATAGCAAGGCTAAGCTCTGTAGGGTGACTTCTTCTGCTATTAGAAGATCCACACTGGTCAATGACAACTTTCTGAGGAAAAAAAAACAAAACCAAAACCAACAAACCCCACCCCTTTTGCTTTGCATACAGAGATTTTCTGTGTGACTCCTCCGTAAGACCTGGGTGCTTTGCCAGGCTAAACGCCTCTTTCTTTCCTTGCCCACCTAGACCAAAGACAGTAGTTTACGAGAACAGGTCTGTGTTTTTTCCCCAGCTTCACTTCAGAATCGGAATGCACTTTGTGTCTGTTACAGGCTGTGATGTATGAAGCAGAAAGAAGATTGATTTTCGCAAGCTACCTTGTACCTGAAGTAATGAGAGTGGCAAATTACTTGTTCACTGAGCAAACATGACAGGAATGTCATAGAGGGAATTTATATATATGCAAACACACAGGGGTCACATCAGTGGTACTTTTACAAAGTGACCGTATCCACCAGAGGGGCATTTTTAAATCTGCATTAGCTTACACAGGAAAGGCTAAATAAAACTGCAAATACCTGCATTGCGTGGGATGTAGATGCTAACACAACTAATAAATAATGTAAGATTCAACACAGTATGGAACATAATTTAAATGGCTGCATTATTTCTGTACGAGACACTTGGGGTCAGAAGTGATTTCTACTGCTCATTTAGGGTTTCTGTGACGTAGCAAATAAAATATTTGTTGTAAAAAGAAAAGTAAGAGAATGTGGGACTAATTTTCTATCAGGTTTTTTTCTCTTAACCATTTCATCAGGATTCACTACAGAAATAGACTTACATTTCTCTATGAACACACATTCACAGGGTTTATGTGTTTGCAGAAGACAAATGGATCTCACTGACACTGAAAGTTTCTACTTATGTAAAGCAGGAACGAATTAATTTTGAACAGCTTCACAGAAGCCTATGTTTGTAAAGAAAAGAAAGAAAAGGAGCAACAGAGAAAAATGCCGTTACTTCTAGGAAACAGATGAGAATTTTATTTGTGTATAAGCTCTTAAGGGAAGAATGAAAGCTATTATTTCCTTACGTCTTTCTCTTCTCAACAATAAAGATTACATGAGGTTACATTTCACTTAAAATAGGAAAGCAAGGCAATTTTGCACTGGCCATACAAATGTAAGGTAATTCCCATGTGATTCCCCTCAATTTCTGCACTGTTGGCAAGGTGGCTGATCTCAAGCCCTGAAGCAAAGAAAGAAGAAAGTAAAAACTCAAGAGCTTATGGATGCTACCTCGCTGCGGTGAAATTGAAAATACACGTCTGCGATGGCAGTTTCAGTACAGCCGAGTAGCTGGGCCACATCTGCTGTTGAGAGGAGGCTGGCAGTGAGGGGGAGCAGCGATGAGGAGAGCCTCTGCAACCTATTTAGTGTGTTCACAGTTGGCTTCCACCGAGAGGGAGAAGGATTTCTGCTGACCTAGCAGTTTTGTGAAGCTTCTCTGCAGCATTAAATGTGGTTTTACCCTGAGAAAAAAATCCTGCAATTTTTAAACTGTTTTTGTCACTAATCACCAAAACAATCTATTCTTGAGTCCATGATACCAGACTGGTGATGGTCTCATGGAGTACGCTTCAGGGAAAAGGAATCTTACGGAGGAAAAGTTACAAATCCTATGAATTTATTCATTGTGTTACGGTGTAAGTGAAGAGCTGGTCATGGCAGAGTCATCTCACACTCAGCCACTGCCTGTTTGAATTATGTGGGTGACATCTTTTTGTTTTATTTTGGATGTGTCCCTGGAACCACAAAAGGAGCTATCTTTCTCTTTCTTTGCCTTAAAGCACGTTGAAAAATAACTCAAACATGGCAGCCTTTCGTGTCCTTTTTTTTGCGTGAAAGTGCTGAGAATTCCTTGCGTTTATTTCCAATACATCAGGGTTAGAAACTGAAGGAAATTTTTGTTACACATAAAGTTTGTATTTTTGTGTAAAATTGATTTTCAAATGTAGGCACCTCCTGTAGCATGGCTATTCTCAGTTTCAATCGCCTTTGGCTTATGTGGCGCTATTGAAGGCTGTAAGGGTCACAGTGAGGGAGAGGTTCTACAGGAGGGAAGGTAAATAGAAGAGGAAAACGCCTCACAGAGAAAACCATTCAGGTTAATAGCTCTAGTTTGTCTATGGAGCTCTGCATCACCTCTAGTAAAAGCAGACCTCATTTCAGAGCTCATTTGTTCTATTTAACACAGCCTGTTATGCTAGTGTAATAACAGCACGGTAATGGACTTGAATTTTATTTCCCAGATGCACTTACTTGACATGGATCAGAGTTGCAAGAGGCTAATAGTTATGTTTCAGAGCTGAGGTCAAATGCTATCTAGTTCCACTGTCTTCTCAGTGCTATATCATGGGCTGTTTTGCAAATCCACAAAAAATAACCAACATCACAGTTTCTGAGCCCTGGTGATAATGCGTACACGCAGACACTGAGCACATCTCACGGCCTCTCCCTGTTATCTAGCTGTTTGCCTGCTTTGCTGATGAGATGCATCCATCCCAACCCCCTGAGTCTCTTGGACTACAAACCCTTCATTTTTTATTTCTAGGGCTGTATGGCTACAGTGTGGGTTCTGTGTGTGTAGCAGGACTGCTGGGAGCCGGGAGCTTCCCACCTTGTTTGTGCTTACGCAGGCACTCGTCTGTCCTTGGACTGACCGTTGCGAGTGGCCCACGCACACAGCCGCAGGTCTACTGCATAATTACATTGAAACTTAACATCCTCTTCCAACTTTTTCTTATATGAGCTGCTGTATGTTATGAATGCTTTAACTGCCAAAGTATTTTTTTTTGTACTTCTGCAAATGGCCTCTGAACTATTTGTCTCAAGCTAGAACTGCTACTTGCATTGACTTTTCTGTTAATTGTGCCTGTTATGGGACTGCTATAAGACAAAGTTACGATTTTTGCCCTTCTAAAGGTGAGTACCACAAATAAGTAATGCGGAATAGTGTAATAGGCTTGTGGTACAGAAATGGTGTATTGTTTTTCTCATGATTGGAAAACCTGGCAATGGCATCGAGCCCAGATTTTCTGAGTCAAAGCTGAAACCCTTCCTTTACTTTACAGATCAGTCTCTTCTATATTCAGTGCTGGCTTACTCCTCTTTGGTGTGCTGGGTTGTGGGCAGAGGTTTGTATCTTCACTCTGCCACTTACCCTGAGGGGCTCCTGTTCACACGCAGATAGGTTGGTTTTGTCTTTCTCCCTGCCGCTACTGTTTTTCTTTACGTATTTGCATTTTCTGCTGCGCATTTGCTGCCAGCCGTGCAGCACAGCGAGTGAATCGGGCATCAGCAGAGTACAAGAAGGAACTGTATTAGATTCAACTTTGCTTAATGGTGCAAGTCCCACTGGGTTTTGAGCAGTATTGGGTAGGTGAGGAAGAAAGATTTGATTTTAATGAGAGATGACATGGCACCAGCATCATAACAGGTGCAGTATGAGAAGCCAGGAGTGAAAGGGTTAATTCATATTCTCTTCACAGAGATAGCTGTGAAAAAGCATATGCTGAATGTGCATTCCAGTTTCAGTTTTTTGTTCTTATTTACAGTGACAAATCATATATTTCCCTTTAGCTTTGAGTGCTTCATAAACCTGGAGCTGATGATGAATACACAGTTTACACGCCAAAGGCATCGGAATCAGTGCAAGAAGGCAGAACTTGGTGTGGTTCACAGCACACTGTGACCTCCACTGTGATTATTAATCAGTCAGGCTTTCAGGGGCACATCCGCCATTCGAGATGTAACACTTGCCTACTCCTCTCTCTTTTTCCCTGATAAATGTGATATCTGAACCTCTGGGAAACACACTGTAGATGTGTGACTTCTGTCAAAGGATGCTGAGTTCTCTTTGCTCTAAATTCAGGTTTAAAAGGGTTTGGTACACTCCTCAGTGGGTTCTTAACTCGAGTTGTAGAGGTTTGTTACACACAGCCTGCTGTGGGAACTTACTGGGACTTAACAACATCTCATCAATCTCCTGGGGAGCAAGATTGGCAGTTTTGGAGGCAGTGCTCTGGTTACAAGTCTGGAAATCATGAGTGGAGTTGTGGGGTGTGTGTGGGGTTGCCTTATCAGCATATGGTGTTCTGTTAGAAAGCAATTTGCTCAGAGGAAAGGAATTGCTTTGAAGGAATGGAAAGAGATTTGAGACTTTGAACAGGCTTCTGGTTAATTCTGTGTTACAGCAGTCTGCCTTTCACAGAGTTGTGGTTGCCCAAGATAGCGTTGCACATGAACAGAGCAAAAGAGATGGTTATAAATTCCTTTGGGCTTCTTACGAACATAATAGGAGACAAATGTGCAACCATACTGAAACAATGCAGTTTTTTCTGCTCAGAAAGGCAACCTAGTACCAGGCATTACAAAGCACCAATAATTTTGTTCAAGTGATCAAATTTGCAGCTTTTCTAGTATAAGTGATTTGGAAGAAGCATCATTGCCCTATTGACTTATGAGCAGAAACATGACCATCGTGCGGAGCTGTTCCCTAGCCAGCTCCCTAGAGCTCTTCTACAGAGAATGAAAAGTGAGAGAAGCTTTCATTATTATACCTCTTGCCACTCTCCGCACAACTGTAATCCTTAAGCACTAAAGCCTACGTTCCTGAACTTGTCTTTTTGGCAGGTGGAGGGGTATTTTGTCTTTGGAGGAGGTTACTGAGAAATAAGTCATGTGTTACCTTGTGCCTGAACCACCACGGTGGCTTGCTGTCGCAGTGAAAACATCACTGAGCAAGATGAGCGTAGCTGTGTGCAATTTCCCTTGGTGCAGTAAATCAAATCTTTTCATTACCCAAAGATAGATAGGAGAGAGACTAGTGAATCTGCCCTGCTCGAGCCTGTGTTTCCAAACCACTCATGTCTTCCTAACAGGATTTCTCTGTGGGAGGGTTGGTATGTGTGCTGGAGGGTCTATTCAAATCTGTTCTCTCTTTATGACTTGTGGGCAGAATCCAAAAAGAGTTGCAATCCCAAAAGCTAAAAACTCCACTACGTGGTCAGACAGGACCACTTTGGCCATGACTGGCCCCAAACACACTAGTGGCACTGCTCTGTTTATCAAATCCTGCAGCACAGCTGCACGGATTCATCCATTTTGCCAGCTTTGAAGTCTGCTGTGGTTATGAACACCGCTTGTGCCTTGAGAGAAACATGATGAATGGATGTGTTGAACTCTCCTGGCCCTGACCAGGGTGGAGGAATGCTGGCAGACCAGGGAGGGAGGTTATACTGATGCTTTATATGATGTACCTCATTCAGAGGTAAGCAGAATTTAAGACTTCAGGGTTGTCAGCCAGACACTTATAAAAACTTCTTGAATTCTCCTGAAATTAAGAAAAAAAATGTTTTTTTAAAAAAGTCCTAAGATGCATACTTATTTTTCTGTGTTTTTGTTTTCAGGATGAATAAGAGATACTTACAGAAAGCAACAAAAGGAAAACTGCTAATAATAATATTTGTTGTAACGCTGTGGGGAAAATTAGCATCTGGGGCAAATCATCATAAAGGTAAGAAATTCTGTTCTGTTCTTTTACAGTGTCATGTTTGTGGCTTCTGTTGATGAATTCAGAAGTGTTCAGTCTATGTGACCTTTTTTCCTTATGCATATTTCTGTCTCCCGGTGTTGGTCCACTAATCAGTAGTGAAGGAGGAGAATTTTCAATGGGTAGACTGTTATTAATTTCTTGAGTATTTAAGTATTTCAGTCCTATTTTCAGTATTCTCTGACTTTAGGCCACTTTGTAGTGCTGCTACGGTTGAAAAGATGGTAAAAGAAGATGGTAAAGTAAAAAAATCAAATAATGAAAACTGCTTGTCTCATAAAAATAGATATATCAGATAGCAAATCAGTGTGCTACAAATGAATTCCTGGAATGAACCTTAGAAAGAGACAATTTTGGTAACATGCATGCTGCTACCATGTGCAGTAATCTGTCAAGACTAACTTAATGGATAATGTGTGCTGAATGTGATTTTTTCATCACCAAAAACCAGATTTGCTTTGCAGTGCTGTCTGTCTTTCATGCTTCATTCCTGACACTGGACCAGGAACTTTAGTAGCATGGGACAAAGAGAGATTTGTTTCCTCTTGGTTGTTCCAATCCTTAAAATTTATACACAAAAGCAGAAAGTGTGATGGTTTATTTAAGCTTGTGAAAAGGTCTTTCGATGTTGCTGTAAACCCCTAATGCAAGGAACAAGCTCTCCAGATTCATGTACTGATGTCTTGTTATAGCCTAATATAACTCGAAACGTGATCTGCAGTATAATATGATTTTGAAGTCCATTTCTCATCTTCATATACTGTCTGTTAGCTTTTTATCAGCTTATTCAAGATCAGAATAAACTCTAGCTACTTGGGTAAAGTAAGGGCGGGACATGAACGTTACCGAGAGCTAAGGAGTTAAATACTGTGGAAGGATTCCAATAACACCAGTCAGTTGATCTCTCTGTGTTCATGTGTGTTTTGTAATGTTCCCTCTGATGATAGGATTGCACGAGCAGGTATTATATTTATATAGCTGCTAGATATTTTTCTGCTGTGTGAAGATATCTTTCTTCTAAATACCTCACTGATTAAGGACTTCAGGATGCAGAGGCACTTTCTGCAAAGTCTTTTGCAACTTGCAGTTTGGCTGCAAACAAAACAGATCCTGATGTGGTCCTGAAGGCCACCAAAGATGGGCATCATGCCAGACAGGAACCGTGCTGACACCCTTTGCTCAGCCTCTGTTCTCCCTCCAAACCGGAATATGGATTTGTGCTGTGGCTTGCCAGTTTAGTTGTCTGTTGGAAAAGAGCCAAGATATCCTAGCCTGGATTCAGAATTCTTTTGTCTTTGAATATCTTTCTTTAAAAATCGAAAAGCCCATCTCCAGACCATTTTGATTCCGTGCACAAGGGCTGGTCAAGCTGTGATTGCCTCAATTGAATTCAAACTTTGCCAAAGTATGCTTATTACTCTTTTTGAAAAATTGATGAGCAAAACCTGTCACCAAGTATTTCATGGAAACAAATTATAGTTCTAAGGACTATTTGAGGAATTAGTGCTTCATAATTGAGAATCAAATGACCTCCTACAAATTTTAGTGTTCCAGATATACTTATGCAAGGGAAACCCCAGTAGAGCTATACCATTAATTATCTGGACAGTACTTGGCATTTCAACCCCAGCCTTAGAGTGGAAATAACTTAGGAAATACTGAATTTGATGTTTTTAGATAAAAAAAATATGCACATGAGCCCCCATGCAAAATCAGGTTATTAGCTGTAGGGACTTCTTTACATTCCTGCAAGTTAACAAAAAATTTTTGTTCTTCTTTCTCTTTAATTTGTAATTTTTCACACCTTTGGCAAAATATATGAAGAAGTCTTGCAGGAAACTATAAGAAGAAGCAGCATGACTTGAGTGTTTAATTTGGAAAAGCAGCTATTGTATATGTTCAGATTCTTTTGAAAAGAAAAAAACATTCAGACAGATTTTGGCTTGTGGATTTAGTAGATCTGCAAATCAGCTGCACTCACTGTATATGGGAGATTATTTTAAAAAGCACAAATCAGAGTTACGCAGCTCAATGACTATTGATTTCCAAAGAAACTGGGAGTTTAACTTCCCATTGTGTCACAGAAAATCTTCCCCTTGCTCTGACAGCCGAAACGGCGCTAAGGTACATTCAAGGAGAACTTGACACTGTTCACCTTTGCATGGAGTTTCCAAATACTGAGAAATGTGCGAGTTTGTTCAGCGTTAATTATCCCTAGTATCATTAATCTTCATTTATAGAAGTCCTTATTAACACATTGACATGACAAACCCTAATGACTCTGAAGGAGCCCCTACAATTTCAAAAATCGATAATCTACATTTTAAAAAATCTTTACTTTCCTATTGACTTAGTCTTATTATACATCAGTTGCACCAACTCTTAAACCCGTCTCTTTTTCAGAAGGCTATTGTAAAAGAAAAAAAGAAAAAAGAAGGAAAGATCATCAGTGTGTGAAGAATTGTTTAATGAGCATTCTGCTCTCCAGACAGACTTCAGCAGGGATATAAACAGCTGACTCTGACAGGCCCTCTCTGGGCTTGTTGCGCTTATTTCAGGGATATGGCACAAATGAGAAATCCCAAGTCAGCAGCAAGAAAAACAGAGGCTGAGGCAGGGCATAGGGAATCAGGCTTTGAGTCCAGTTGAGCAACCACCAGGGTTGCAAACTGGGATTTCAGATTACAGCTTTTCAGTGTCAGGTGTGTGGGTGCCAAGTTCAACCTTCTTTCTCTTGAGAAGACTGCATTGAAGACATTTCTTTCCCCTTTATCTTGGCTGATCATTAAAGTTTCATCAGTCTAGACAGAAAGTCCAAGAGCTAAAAGAGAGAAACACTCACAGTGTTTAAAACAAAACACAAAGCTCACTTTTTTGCCACACACATGATTATGAGTTCCCCTGCGTAGTTCCTGGGTGTGCATGTACCTATGTTCCATTTATCCTGTCTTCTGGGAAGAAACAGGAACTCTGCTTTTTCATTTTGCTGGGGACCCTGACACTATGGCACTGTGCGCCTTACCCGAGCACACGCACGCGGTACCAGATCCATTTGTGCTGCAGTAGCTGTGTATGAGAAGACAAGTAAAGAGTGGCATATCAGTCTCCAAAAGGACGGTGTCAAGTTTATGAGTCTAAAAACTGATACACCTTGAGAGTGGCTGAAAGAAATCCATAAGGATATTTTATTTTAAGATGGATCCTGATCCTCCTACTCATTGCTAGCCCTTGGAAAGCAAATAAACCTGTGCAAACATATGGTGTCCACTGACAGATATGGCAGGGGGGGGAGGG
>NW_009637258.1:0-89374 GCF_000690535.1 Cariama cristata | reverse complement strand
AGAATCACTGCCTGTTTGCTATTTCTGTCATAGGGAACATGAATTGATTTGGTGACCATTGTACCACAGCCCATGTTTAAGGTTTCAAGTGTTGGGCTGGTCCTTTTGAGAAAGAAGTACACTGATAGTCCCTTACAAGCACTCCTTTGTAGACAAGAGGCTACCACAAGACACAGTTTCTACCCTAAAACTAAAAACTCTTTCAAAATTCTGATTTCTTTGAGCTTTTTCTGAGTATTAAGTTTTTTTACATTGAGAACACAGTAAGGTAATCTAAATAAATTAAGGATGATTTTGAATCTGAGCATAGTTTCATATTCCTCAAAATACAAAACAATAAACTTTATATTAAATATTAATACCCTGGACAAAATAAAAAGCTACTTAAAAACATGACTAATCATGAATGCTTGCTTGCCAGAAGGAATTTGTTGTGGAACGAGAAAACACGCCAGGTAGATAAATAAAGTAATTGGTTATTTTTGGACTTACTAGATGAAAAGACATGATCATTTGTTTTCATTTAAAAAATTCACTCAGAAGCTGAACATACTCATCTGATACCTATTATATAGTTGAAAACAAACTGAGTGCTTCATTGTTTGTGAGCCAGAATTGCTGCTTCTACTTGTCTATGAATTTGCACTGAATTAGAAATCTGAGGGAATATCTCACTATCACAAGGAGAAAATGAATTGTGGTTTCTCCTTGCAGAGGAGTAGCTGTTCTGAAGCCCGGCTGAATGAAGGAGCCATTGAGGCTCTAAAGCTGCTCGTTAGATTAGCCTTTCTGGATGAGTCTGCCATTCTCAGCCGCCTTGCTGGGGCACAAGCCCTGCTGGCACCAGGGCTGTGATGTAGGATATAGCCTGTGCCACACATGTGCCGAAAGTTTGGGAATGGATATGACTACAAGAAGCAAGAAACCCAGTGGTAGCAGTGGCCTGGCTTTCAGGTGATACTGATGGGTTCATGTCCATGGCTGGTCTTTCCTTAGCGGTCATTCTCTTCCTTGTTCACGAAGTCTCTTTCCTTTTGTTTTGTGAATAGGGTACAAACTATGCAGGACAGTCCTGGAAAGCCTAAGGAACTGTCTCAAGATTTTAAGTCTTTGTGGAACTGAGTTAGAAATGCAGCTTAATTATAATAAATGTCTCCGGGTATCTTATTTTCTTTGGATAAGTCATCATTTCTGTTTGCTCTGGAAGAGCTTTTAAGTCTTATGTCTAGAGATGTCATGTCTTCTATCAGGAAAATGAACCAAAAGGTGGCAAACCCTGAACAGGGCTCCATGTAGCTTCTGGACACGTCCCACGTGTGTATCTTTGAGAACGTAAACTTTTTTTAGTGGAAGAAATCTCATAGTAAGAAACAAATTTAATCAAATGTGATACCGTAGTCCAGTATGGGCAGTAGTATGCCTGGTTCTGGAGGGCGAGTGGAAGGACTCGTAGCCCTTGCAGACAGATGGGGTGGTGCAAATTCTTTCTTTTGGTTTATAGCATCCAGCAGGTCTCTCTCAGCCAGTGCAATAATGCTAACGCTGCACTGCATCAGCATGTGACAGACTCCGGGCTCTGCCTGACCCCTGGGCTGTGGAATTGATTTGTTCTGAGGAGAGATAATATAGCACTTTGTTAAAAGCTATGGTAATGGCCTGTGTGCATTGCCTCAATGGCCTCATGCCTGTCTCATGCACAAGGGGTGAAATTCCGTGGTGAGTGAGGACAGCTGTTTAGATGACTTCATAGATTATTTTTGTCACATTTGTGGTTCTTTTGTATCACTAGGGCAGTGCGAGGGACTTGAGGCATGCTGGTGAATCTTGTGCAATATTTTCCAAACTCTCAGTATTGTGAATTGTGCCTTAAAGATACTGTTGAGCCTCTGATCCTTGAGATAGATTTTCTTCTAGCCAAACATTCTCCTTACAGTTATCTACTGACTGATATTCGTCTAGTCACCTATGTGTAACTCTGTTGCTATACGTGTGACTCCATGTTCAGATGTCAGTATATAAAGTCCAGGACTGGCTTGCACTCCCTGGACTCCCAGGACAAAACTTTATTATCAGAAGTACTGTATATTACAGATGCGGGTAAATGTACCTTGAAGTTTACTAAAGACGATGTGTGAGTGGGGATGCTTCTGAGCACTGATGATTAGTTCTGCTTATTTGTCTTCCTGATTGCCTGTTTGCTGTATGTTTGAATCTAAAGCAGCAGAGCAGAAGACATTGTTTTTCTTGTGCTGACTGCTTGCTGTAGACCAGATGAAACTATCTTGAGTGGGTTGGGAGAAAGCCTCCAGAGCACATGGGTGATCAGGCAGAAAAGGAGAGAGACTAGCTTGCAGGAAGGCACCAGCAAGCAAAGACTGGGGGACAGCTGAGAAAAGTGATGAAGAGACAGGCAGCTAGCCTTTTGAGGTGATGGAAAGAAGGGTGCTTAAGAAGCCAGATGTGACTGTGTTGAGGGGTTCTGATCAGAGATCAGACTTGGAAAGAGGAATCCATCCCTCCAAGGGCAGATTTGTTTATCAACTCTTTTATTTCTATTCAGCTTTACTTAACATCACTGAGTTTTCTCTTTTTTAAAATATGTTTGTGTCTAGTTTATAATAATGATTTTGACTTATTAATCTTGCTGAAGTTTTAGGGTACGTAAGACAAGGCCCACCACAGACCTCTGACTGACTTTGGTCGCATTGCATTTTGTGTGAAAAATCATACCAAAAGTTCTTGAACGTTATATCGACTGGAAGACTGCAGAATATGTGTAACCGGTTCTACCGCTGGGAATCACGCTGGAGGTTACGGTTGTTCAGGAGGGCTGGTGAAGGACTGTATCAGTCCTTCACTCCGGTGTCTTGTTATTGCATGAAGACTGTACAGGTTACTAACAACAATGTTCAGAAGCTTGGGTAAATACCTACAACACATTGCAGCTAAATAATGCTGTCTAGTTTACTTTATTCAGGAGAAACAGAGGGTTGCCTATCATTTTGGTATTGAAGATCTACATTCCTAGTGTTTAAAGTCTCAGAGTCTAGATAAGAATAGCCCTAACCAATACATGTGGGACCTCTGAAGTATTCAAACCTTTGTCTTTCTGTTAGAAGTGCCTTCATCAAGAAGTTACAGTGTTTTAGTATGAATGTACCTTAGTCCTTTCTATTGAGGATTTTACACTGTGTAGAAAACAGCATTCATAATGCAGAAATAGAAGGTGTTTGTATTCAATATGAAAAGCAGTAAGTACCCTTAGTGCAGAGAGCAGAAACCAGATAAAAGATATCCCTCCTTCCAGCCACGTAACCACAAGATAGCCACATCCTCCCCCTTGTTCTCCATCCTTTCTGAAGGAGTCCTGTAGGAGGTAATGACATTCTTTGGGGACGTAAGATACCTGGTTTGAACCTCTTAGAGCTGAAGAGGGCACCGAACACAGATCTCCCAGTTCCATGGTATGGGCTCTAACATAAATGGTAAGCAGCAGCAGTACTGGTTTTTCCTTAGTTTGTACTTTTTTGAGGTTGCCTGTACCATAACATTTGGTGAGGGACCTGAGCCTGTGGGTAAACTGTTTGTGTTCAACGTGTACCTTCTGGTTGTGTGGGCCTGTCAAAGGGTATAAGAGTTGTTCTGCATATTCCCAGGTTCTTTACTGGAATTAGGTAGGAGAAAACTGCTTACTATTTAGATGAGGGAAGTTGTAAGCCCACCGAGAGACGTGTATGGATGGCTTAGAAGCTAACAGGTGAGGCTGGAATAGGTCAATGGGGTCTGTCAGAATATTAGATGGAGGCATCTACTTGTCTGTTGTCGATCTGTCAGTCCTGCTTCATCAAACTCTTTTGTCATATTTGCTAAATGTCTCAAACATGGATAATCTTATCTCTTGTGGAAGTTTGTCCCAGAGATAGATTCTCTTAAATGAGAATGCTTTGTGTGCAGCTTTCACTAACTTAATTCTGACTGTAATTAATGTTTAAATATAGAAACAAAGGAAGATGATAGTTATTTTAGCAGACATGGGGAAGAAAGATATTAGATGTTCTTATCTAGCTTGGGCATTAATTGAAAGTTTCAGTTATATCAGGATCAGAACCTGATCCCAAAATTGCCATTTGCTTGAAGATAAAATGGAACAGTCAGTCAAACACTTTCATATCAGTATCTGTCACTGCAATCTAAAATGTTAATACAATATCTGTTAGAATTCAGTAGATAACATTCCTTGGCCTTCTGCCAGGGTATAAAGGAAAATAATTTTCTCTGCCAAGATGCCAGTAGTTCTGATGGTTCACTGGGACATGGGTGCAGAAATCATGGCAATAGCAGAGGTTTGCCTATTTGTGCTGCCGGCATCATCACAGCAAATGGCTGCCTTCATTTTTGCCCCCATTCCCACCACCACCTTGGGGCTGAAACTTGGCTGTCTTTGAGGCAGCCATGGAGAGAGAAGTTAGAGAGTCACAAGGAGATATCATACATTTTCCTTTACACTGATCACTTTAAAATATTTCTGTTTATATTAGGCAAGTATTATGGTTTCTTGATGTTTTTCTAAGACAAGTAAAAGGGAAGTTCTTAGCAGTTCTTTATTTTGGGCCTGATCTTGTAATCTCAATATCAAATTTTTATTAACTTTCCGTGAGTGAGTACTCAGGATCTTTTCCTTAAATACATTCAGATTTTGTGTTGCAGTGGAAAGGACATGATTGCATGAAAGATTATATTCTTGTAAAAGTTACATAGTTGATTTTACAGTTAGAAATGCCAAACTTTTTAACATTTTCAGCCCTTTTATTTATTAGTAATGTTATCTTCCCTTGGATAGCTGGCTGAGCAATCAGCTGTTTTTTTAGCTGATTTCTGTTTTGGAAGATTAAGCTTTCCTTTGTTTTTTTTTTGTTAGGAAAATATTGTAGGATGTTAGGACTGAAAAAACACTGATAGTATGCTTACCCTGCTGTTACTTTTTCCTATCATGAGTAAATGTTGACATTTCCCTAATACTGGAATTAGATCTGCTTTTCCAGTTTTATATTCTTGGTTTCAAACTAGTCCTGTTGATTTGTCACGTATACTAATTACTGCATTCTGCTAGATTCTGTTATCCTTATACCTAGGAAAACAAAGTGCTTACATTTGCATGCCACAATTTTGATTAAATCCATAAAAATAGTATGAAAGAAATTGCTAGTCCCCCTAGATCGTCATCTTTATTCAATTAGTCTTGGTTTAATAATACCACTCTCTTCAATCTGTTGATCAGAATTTTCCTTGTTGTTTCATTAACTTGTTAAGTGCTCAATTAATGTAGCATATAGTAGTATATTTTTATTAGCATTTCCAGATTTAAAATATTATTTTCCGGGCTTACAGTTGTATTCTAAATTTTTCATTTGCCTAAATGTATGTCATGACATAGATAGTGTCTTAAATAAACTTTTCCTTAGAGTGGAAAAGGAAAGCAATGGATATTAGATGCAGCTGTGATCAGGGAGGAAGAGAAGGACAGTTTAGTGACCTGGAGACTCCTATCCTACACCATGAAGGAGGATGCTACACTGCATTGAGATGATGGGGTTGCTGCAGCTACCTGTGGCCACTCCCCAGACTCTTCTCCCTCTCTACAAACATTTTTACTTGTTGACTATACTGGCTACACTGTCGTTAAAGAGGATCCTTCCAGTACAGATAGGTAGTAAAGGAGTCGTAAATGGGAAAATGATTACAAAATTTTAATGGTAAATACCAGAGTGAGTTTACACAAATAAAACCTTTTGAGGAAATGCCATTCTCTCTCTGTTTATATAAAGACTTAATGCTAATAACAAGTCTACTGAGTTGCTCTGAAGGCGTGAATCCTTATGTGCAGGAAAGCTCTGAATGTGCCTTCTGGTTTAAGTTTCCAGCCTTGGAATTTGACATGCATTGTAGAAGAGCTGTGTCTGGGTCTTCTGATGGCGTTGGAGCTCAGATGGTAGGATTATCTTGAGGTATATTGGAAGATCATGAGTAGTACAAAGTTTATGTCCAAGACCCTGGAACCAGCTTTGGTGGATAAACCAAGCAGATTTTTTCTCCACTGGTATGACAACTTTGTTTTTTCCTGTCTTTTTCCTTGGAGAAACTCTCATAACACTTTATTAATGTTTGGGACTAATAAAAATATAATTGAAAAGAAAATCTGAATAGTTTACAGTTTCCCTTACATTATTTTTTCTCCAGATTCAACATGTTAAGATTGTGTCATTTTTATAGAACACATTGTAATTCGAGTCTGATCCTTAACAGTATCCAGAATGTAAAATTACTGTAATGGCAGGATTAAGGCCAATTCTATCTTCAAAGTCTAGACCTGGTTTCAGGTATGGAGGCCATATATCCCAGTGCTAGTCTTAGAGTTTTCTGCACTGCCCCACAGGCTTTCCAATATACCTTCCATACATCCAACATATATTCCATACATGTAGTGATGACTGCCCCATATATATGCTGATACCTACTGCACTCCCCCGTTACCTGACTCAGGGGATTTCACGTGTTCAGGCTGGGAGGTTTATGCCTGGAAAGTGATATCCCATGTGGAGATTATTTCTATAGCATTCAGGGGATATGTTAATCTCACTTTCATCTGCATTAATTTTCTGCTGATGATGTCTAAAGACTATGCCCTTCTCTCTTGACACTCTTCACTGAATTTACTCTATAGCAGTGTTAAGTGATTGCTTGTACAATCTTATATTTTAGAACAGCTGTTCTT
Source organism: Cariama cristata (assembly GCF_000690535.1). Lineage (NCBI taxonomy): Eukaryota > Metazoa > Chordata > Aves > Cariamiformes > Cariamidae > Cariama > Cariama cristata. Next base: position 82,602 of record NW_009637258.1, on the reverse strand, counting down.
TAGTTATACAAGTGCCAAGGAAATGTTCAGAAACAGTCAGCTACTCTAGGGAATAGCAGGAGAAAAATCCTTTATGTGTTTTGGGTTGCAATTTAGAAAGTTTCTCTCTGAACAAAATTTTTTAGTTCTGTTCTTTGGGAGGCTGAGGGGGATTTACCATTTTAAGGCTCACTGGAGCAGTCTTCCACTGTCGTAGAGATTCAGAATCATAGAATCATTTAGGTTGGAAAAGACCTTTAAGATCATCGAGTCCAGCTGTGAAGGACTCGATGTGAATTTGTGAAAGGGTCTCATCTTTTCAGAAGTAAGGCAATTGATCTGAGCTTAAGTTGCACAAACCAACCGCTCCAAAGGAGCAAAGCCTGTGTCTGTATGCATGCAGAGATGTTGGAGATTTGGATGAAAGAGAGGAATGGAAGGTCATCACTGATGAAATAGCTTACGTGGACCATTTTAGTGTTTCTAAAATGCTTATTTCTTTATGGGAGCTTTGCAAAATACTAGGTGCTTTTCAAACTTAACTGAAAACTCAGGGAATTTTCCACAACATCCGGTTTTAGGCGTCCCTCTTGGGTCCCTCATTCCTTTCACAAAGTGGGAACTCAAGCTTTCGGTGTAGGGTGAATACTTCCCTGAATTCATATACCAGAGTTTGCAACCTATTGGAAACCTTCTGGAACATTTGGAAAATCTCTTAGCAGGAGGACTCAGTTTGGATATTGTTCTTTTATCTGCCTCATAATTCTTCTCCTGTATCAGGATCATAATGTCCGAATAAAATTGCAAAGGTCTTATTTTATTTCTACTGTTCAGATGGAGTCTCATGTTGCAGTTCAGAAGCCAGTGAAATTTGGTCTATGACAGATTCATTTATATCTGCATATCATTCTGCAAATGTCATTCTGTTGTGTTAAAAAAGGTTTGGTTGTAAAACCTGGATTTGGCGTTTGCTCCGTTTCTCCTTGTAGAGCTAAAACACAGAAGGTCAGGAAGAATTCTTGAAATTTGCAGAGGGATAATACTGAAATTTTGAGATTTCCATTAAGGTGTGAAAGTACCATTTACCTGTGACCAAGAAAAGCCCACTTCTCCACGTAGATGGGAGCAAAGCCATGGCATACTTACTGGAGGATGGAGGCTGCCTTCAGGGTTTAGATGACAGGAAGCAGGAAAATCGTAAAAGAGCAGTCTGCTTTGTGCAACTCTCTTGTACCAGGCTGAGCAAGGGTTCTGTCTGTAGTGATGAGGAGGCTGAGGCAGAAGCTGCCAAGTCTGTCTTGTTCTTTTTTTCCCCATAGGTTTGTATAACTCTTGTACTCAAATTGTTCTCAAGTAAATGCAGTAGGCTTAGAATTCTTTTTGCAAAATACTTCTGGCTTCAATATCAAGTGTCCTTGAATGACTGATGTATAAAGCTGAATGTGTGGGTTATTCTGGGTGGATGCAGAGCTGCGGAAAGGATATGCCCAAGAAAAGCATTCTGTTAAGACGAACACAAATCTTGGGTGCATTGTGCCATTGTATTTTGAGGTGAGTGTTATCAGAATTGCTTCAGCTGAGTCCGTGCTCCAGGACCGTGTGTGAGGAGAGCTAAGGCTCATAGGAGACTGAGTTACTGGGAAGGTCAGAATTGTTCTGGATCCAGAATTTGAACCCAAGACTATGTATTTGTCTTATGAGAGGGGAGCAAGGATGAAGCAGTTAAGCCTGTAATTCAATCTCAGTGAGAAGAATGAATCATAGAAAAGACTGAAATCATCATTAGGTTCCTTCAGTGAGCTGGAAGACTAAGGAAAATCAAAGTTAAGTTTTAAAAAGATGACAGATAGCAGAAAGTATTGTACCTATGAACTACAAAATGGAAAGATATTTTAAGTAAAATACTTATTTAAAACTTTGCTCAGTTTTATTATGTTATGTAAATTTACTACCGATAGGAAAAAACGATTACTGGTGCTAAACTTTCATCTAAGATTCATTGGGATGTGTCAGATTAACTGTGGAAATTTTGTGAAATGGAGCCCAGAAGGTGTGCTAACTGCTAGACACCGCAGAGTGGAAAGTAAATATATTTCCAGTGAGTGAATATTGAGAAAATAAGCATCTGGAAGAAATGGGAATTTTGGATTCTTAATTGCATCATTCACCCCAGAACATCTGCCAGAGATATTAAGAGCAAATATAACTGTATCTGAGAGAAGATAGAAGTTTAAATAAGTAAGGAGGAAGAGTAATATTGTGCCATCTTGTTACACTGCTGCACACTGTGCATATGAAGGCTGTGTAAATCTCTCTTCTCCTAGTTTTGGTTCAAAAACACCTTAGGAGAATAAGAATACTGTTTCCATGCCTACGTTTACCTTTTCAGAACATGGGAAAATCCAGAAAATCTCATTTATGATAAGTAAATAATCCATATTTTTGTGTATTTTGTCCCTCATTATAACAGTACATAGTATACTAGAAAGCTGGGTTGCAGAAGACAAAGGGCATCCTGCAGAGGTTATGCCCTGGAAATATCTGAGAAAAAAATTAACCTTTCATCCTACTTATGCCACTCCTGTTCATAGTATAGTTCAGATGAACACAAAAGCTTTTTACTCTTTGCTGTCACATCAGTCCTGGAAACTGCTCTTTGGGAATTCCAGGAAGGAGGTGCAGTCAGGCCCTCTGCCTAATGTTAGGGAAGAAGATGGGATGGGATGTAAACAGCTAAAAAGTGGGGAATTAGGGGGATCCCCATTACACCAGTGCAAGGACAGTGCTGACCAGTCTTATCTCATGCCTTTCTTGACTTTTCATTTTTTTCAGTCATCATTAGTTTTTTCAGTTAGATGTGTTTTCTACTAAGCAATTCAAGGACTGTACATATTTCCCACCCTCTTTCTGTCACAACATTCCTGTCATTACATTTTCCTGAGTTTACTCTGAAAAACAGCTTGTATAGAGGAAAATGTCTCAAGAAAAGAGCTTAGCTACCAGAGAGGGGTTAGGTATATCATACTTCACAAATCTGAAGTGAAACCTACATATTAAAGAACAATTTTTTAAACTGGTGTAATTTTAAATTTTCTTTTAAAAAATAAATACCAGAGGGACAACTGCATATTACTGCCGGTAAAAATGCCATATTCTAGAACAGCTGTTCTTTAGTTAGAGAAGTAACCAAAGAATATTCAGAATCAATCAGCTATTTTTGGAAACAGCAAAACACAAAAATATTTTAATTATTTTGGACCAAGACCTCCATTAATAGATTATCAACATTTTATGTTCATGTCATAGGCATTCAGAACTTGAGGGTTTTTTGCTGAAAGTCAGAGCAAAACTAAATTAGAGTAGTCCGAATGACATATGGAAATCATACTCTTATTTTTTGTAGCTCATGTGGTTTATTTCATCCTGGGCGACATTGTACTCTCATTATTTTTTCATCTTTCTGAAATAGACAATGCTAGTCCGTTGGGTACTATTGACAGTAAGCACTGAAAGTACTTTTAAAAATAATGAATTTGCTGAAGCAAATACCTTTGTCAAGTCTAGTTCCTGCTTCTGTTCACTAAATATAATTTAGTCTAATGAGCATTTTTTAACCTGGATATATAATAAATCCTATGAAGAACTCCCATTTAAATCTGTCATGCTAAAGAGAAATAAGGTATATAATAATATATACCTTATGTATATAATATATAATAAACAGGTATACAGTAATAATAAACAGGTATAAGGAAAAAAAAGAGTAAAAAGTCCGGCTTATTAGACTGATTTTGACTGTCAGAAGAGCTCTCCTAAAAATCTATTCTACTGACCGAACAGATCTGTAGGAGTGATTATAAACTAATTTGATCTTCTGCTGGGTGCTGGGAATACAACACTCCGCACTTCAGCAGCATTATGAACCACACTAAAAATATGAGAAAAATGCCAAAGTATGGCTTATCCTAATAGAGTCGTCGTAGGAAAGGAATGTTAAACTATAAAATATCACTCCATTTTTCATAACAATGATCACTAGGAGGTAACAATTTCAATAATTTTTAATGAAGTTTTTACGTTTGGCATTTATTTTGTACTTTATTTATTTTATGGAAAAATCTCCTAGGTTCGTGCATAGCAAAAATGAATAATTAAGGAGGAGATAGATAGAACACATGAGATTTCTTTCATGCAGACAACCTGGAGAAAAATGTGGAAATGTTATTTTACAGCTATAGAGTGGGATTTACAAGCTTCAGACTATTTCTATGTCCCTTTATTAAAGTGAATTGTTTCCAATGAGGAAATAAATCAGTGATGTATTTTAAATCCAGGAAGTCTGTCTGAGTCCTCTAAGTTTCATTTTTTTTGCTTTGAAGGAGAAAGTTCACTGTTTCAAGACAGCTTTGAAAATCAGTCTAGATATGCTGCTACCATAACTAGTAACACTTTAAAAGCTCCTGAAATAGTAGCTAAGGGAGTATGTTCCTCAAATGTCCTTTTGCTTCTTCCTCTGACTTTAATGTTATATTTGGACCTGAAAGTCACTCCTCTGCTGAGTCCTGGGAAATGTCTGAGATCTTAGAGGTCAACTTTACAGTGGAGGATAAATCAGTGCATATATTTTAACTTGGTTTAGCTATAGACGTGTATTATCAGTCCTAGAGCAGATGTGGTCGTAGAGCACTGACCTTCTGTTAGGCCTATTTTGATATTGTGGTAATGTCAAATTCTCATGAGGGCAATCTCCCAAAAGAAGTGACTAACTGGGGACCAAGCCAGGTCCCTGCTGATGTAGCGCTTTCCCTTAAGGAGGCATCAAATCTTGCATGCTTAAGATTCAGGTATTACTTTCTGGAGGTCCTTGTTTCTCTAGCTCTGCATTGACCATACAGGGATGTCCAGCTTAGATATTACACGCCAAAGCTGTAGACATCCAATGTATGGTGACACGTGTCTTCGCTTTTGTAGAGAACAGTGGAAACCCCACTTACTTTATTGTTATAATAAATGATGGTATAAAGATTCAGAAAGTGAATGAAAATGTCAACATGCATTGCTGTATTAAAGTTTTGGATCCTTCTACTCTGACACACTTTCTGATATGTCCTTGGCTGTATATGTATGTATGTATGTATATATACATATGTATAATACTTGAAAAAAATAAGCAGGGACAAAACTCCAGCAAGTCTCTCCAGTTTGCAGGTTCAGACATTGCTGTCCATTGCTTTTGGGGCTCTGAACCATGCATGCACTGCTGAAATTTGATCTGTGTTCATTCAGCTGACAACATATTGACATAGTACATGTGTTGCTAGACTCTAGAAATGACTGTATGGGAAAGGGAATGTGGATGAACGTGCCACTCCCTTGAAGAGGTGAGATAGAGGATCGGAAATAATCAGATAGCATCCATATTATGCAGCATATTAGCTGAAGTAAAAATCCAAGTGAGGGGCAGTCACAAACCACAAATATCAGAGTAGTTGTATGTGAAATAAAAGGAAATTCATGGTGTCCATGTTTACTTTTTTATTGTGAGTCTTGTTCCTTAGAAATTATAAGTGTCCAGTTATAATATAACTCCTAGGCAATGCAACACTTTAACGCAAAGAATTAGATGTTAAAGCAAAGCTGTATCACTGAAGTCAGGCAAGGCTGGCTCACTCTGCTGCATCTTCAATTTCTGATTTCCCCATCCTTTTACTTTGTTTTACAATGCTCTGCTAACTACAGCTGCACCGGGAGGATATGTGCTAGGATTATTCTCAAGATTTCCCTGACTTGTGAGCCCTGTGAAGATAAAACTCCCACTAGATTTGTGTATGCGATCAGACAAGGTATCTCATGAATGGCATTTTGTCAAATCCTACCGTGTATCCTCTTGCTGTTCAGCTTTTAAGGTGGTGAATTGGAAGGGAAGGCAGCTCTTGTTTTGTGACAGTCTTCCACACGTTGCAGAAGATTATACTTGGCTCTCTTCAGAAAATATCAGTGCCACAGACCTGAACAGTTATTTAATGCTCATCTATTTTTTCTGGTGTGCATTTTAGAAGTAAACCAGTAGAAATACTTGTGAGTCGCTGTAGATACTCCTAAGGAATTGTGGGTAGTTGGTTATTTCCGCATAACAATTTCATCTAACCTTGAAAAGGGGCACAGCCTTATGGATATTTATCAATGGCCACTTGTCTGTTGTCATTTTTGACACATTGTTAGGCACTGGAAGACAAATATACCGCACTACTATGTATTGTACGTGGCATTCAGCTTCACAGTTGGAACTTTGAAAAGGTATACGGAAACTAGCCCACAGATAACAACTGCTTCTCAATCTACTAATCTTTCAGTTATTTAACTAAAATCCACTCTTCAGAGCGATCTGAAGGTTCTAATGTTGACTCTGTAAGGATAATCCTATGTTCAAGTAGCAAAAAGGTCAAAGAATATGCAGCCATAAAAATGTATACAAGAAGTATATGGGTGCTATAATTTTATAATTTTATGTGCAGGTGGTCATTTGCCTATATATCAAGTGCTTCCTTGCAAGTTCCTATTAGCAACATTTAAATTAAAATTTGACCATTAATTATTTATTTTTTTTTTTTTTTTTTTAATTTTCATTGCTCCCTGAGGGCCTACCCCTCTCCTTCCCCCCCCTCACCCAGTCCCAGTGGTGAGAAAGATGTGAGAACCGTGGACACCTCTTCAGACTCTCCCTTTGGCACCAACACAACGCCTTGGAGGGTGCCCCATTCCCGGTGGCTGCCAGAGAATTGCTCTGGCTTTTGTGGGGGAAGGATGGATATGGGTATGGAGTAACACGGCAGAGGAGGAGCTGTGGGAGATGGACTGGGGTGGGAAGCTTGCCGTGAACAGCGGCCCCTTCACCATCCCTTTTCAGCAGCAGCAGTACAGCACCATAGCCTTCCTCCTGCTCCATGGCAGCGGGTATGGATGCTTGGCCAGTCTGTGAGTCTCATGTTCAATGCAGGAGGCCTAACCTCTCTGGGGTAATGGAAAATTAGTTTACTAATAATTTACTTACATCCTGCTCCAGGTGTACTTTTTATGGTCCCGGGAAGCTCATGCCCAGCAAGCTGTGCTGCGCTCTGTACTTGTGCGTCAGTGGCGATCTAGATACACAAGGTGCCTGGCTTGTTTCATGGATAGGCAGTAATGAAAAGGGATCCTGAGCTGGCCTGGCACGGCCTCTTGCATCCCTGGGTGCAATGGATGAGCTTCTGTAAAGATTAAGTGTAACATGCCAAGCATGAAGCCATGTCCTAATTCTCTGGAAAAGTCTCTGAATAATTATGAATTTCCCCTCCCCTCCGTATCTTGGTTTTTAATGGGTTTCTCTTGAAGGTGAGAATTACTTCAGATGCTTTCATTGCCTGACAGTTTTTACAAAGCACACTTCTGGAGTTCTGGGAACTGCAATATTTTTGCAGCTTCTGATTTTGGACAGCATTGAGAGTGGTATATATGCTTCCTATCAACAGCTTCCATTAACCAGAGTTCCTTCAGAACGAAGTGCCAGGGAGTCTGCTAGAAGCATCTTAAAAGGTACCTTTTCAGCAAGAAGAGATACCTGAAAGTATTATCTGCTGGGAATCCTTCAGCAAAAAATATTCTTGATTGCACAGCTCTGAATGGCTCTCCTGGCAGTTTCTCTTCTTTTACTTTGCTTGTTGAAATGTGCTTTCTTTTCCTCTGTCTTGAAGAATAGCCAGCCTCTTCCCAGGCCATCCAGTTTCAATTCATAGGCTCTGTCTAGATACTTATTGATTCATCATGCCCATGGCTTACAGACTTGCTATTTATATGGAATCAATAATGTAGAGGGAAGGTTGTAGCAGGGGAGATCACTCTAAAAGAGGGGATTTCACAGGACTAGACATGTGCCTTGTTAGCAGTTTTTTTCTAAAGGCCTGAGTTAAGTTCCTCCCCTGACTCTGCACTTCAAAGAGGTTGCCTGGGGCTCTACAGAAGCAAGCTGAAACTTAAAATTAAGATCTTTCTTTCAGATGGTGAACTGTGTGCTAGGACATCCTACGGAGTTTCTCTTAACACATGCGGGGGAGTCTGAAGCACTGTGGGGAAGTCCTAGAAGGCAGGGATGGAAAAGGAAAAAGAAAAAAAACCAGTTACATAGTTTTCAGAAAGGCAAGTGTGCATATACATGCCTGCAGTTTGTGGGAGGAATATTTCAAGGTATGTTTGATAGTTTGGTTTAATTGACAGATTAAGCAAAAAATGCATTACAGAGCTGCAAAACAGAATGTGATGTGTTTTAAAAATACATTACAGAATTAAAGAAACTTTGAGTTAGTGCAGAGCTACCATTCTATCCAGTCGTGAAAATAGATAAGGCAAAGCAAAACAAAGCCAAAACAAACCCCAAAATAAAAAAAAATGACACACTAACTAAAACTCTATGTGTGAAAAACAACCAGCCAACCAGGCAAGCAAGTAAAAATCTTGGAGAGGTTTTGAAATGTGGGATTTCAAAAATTAAATGCTTTTTATAGGTAAGTTATGTTAAATTTCATCACATATTTATGTGATGACTGTGTACACACATATGAATGTGAAAAAATATTTTCAGAATCTTATGGTATATTTTTATTTAAATATCCTTTCTAGATGAATGGATGCACAGATGTACATAACTGGTTTTTTGTATAGAAGAGGGATATACAGTGGTTCAGTGTTCTGTATATTAAGTTTGGAAAAATTCTGCATGTTGGGAATCTAGAAGTTGGCAGAATTTTTGGAAGTCTACCTTGACCTCCCTGAGTGGTTTCTATCAGGTCATCACTAAAGTCCCAGAGTGCTTCTGTTATAGCATGTATTCTAGGTTTGATCAGCCTAATAGTTCTTCAACACAGATATTAAACAAGAGATATTCCTATTCATCCTTAGAAAAAAATCTTTGTACTGCTTACTTTGAAAGTCATTACTTTCTCTTTACTCTTCTTTTTTGGTGGAATTAATTGAAACTTTTCAAGTAAATTTGAGGGGCTGTTGCTTTTCTAACCTTGAAGAATCTTAGCATGGGGTGAATAAAGGGTGCTAAGCATAATTTTTTAAAAAGAAAAGTGGAATAAAACATAAAAATAAAAATACTTTGATAATGGAATTCATGGTGACATTCAGGTGCTTATAAATAGAAATTGACCTTATTACTGAGATATGTTACCTAAATAATTTTCTGCACCTTAATAAATAAATAAATACCTTAATTGTGGAAGCAAGATCATACACAAGCAGCTAGATGTGTGTTGAGATGGAAACAGAGCACAGGGACGCAGCTGCATCCTTCTTTGGGGAAACCATGGTTGTCCTTCCCTAGGCTTCAGCTATTGTCTCCACGGAGGCACCTGAAGTTCACGAAGGTGCTTGAGCTATATTCTAATAAGCATGAGAAGCGTGAAAGCAGGCTGTTCAAAAGGACTGTTGAATTTACCTCTTCACCTTCTTACACTAATCCTATTTCATAGAGACTCCCATTCACAGCACTTTTCTTAAGATGTTATTTCAGGTGAGGGTTGTGTGCCAGAGGCTCATTCAAATATGTGTGGGTAGAAAAAAACCCTTTCTTTTCTCTTTTTTCTGATGCATCCCTGAGAACATGTTAATTTGTCATCTAGTACAGTGTGCCCTGAGACCATTTGGGTCAGCTGGAAAGAAAAGAAAATTAATAATGAGAGTCATCTAAGGAAGCAGGGGAAACATATTCCCCATAAACTGTGTAAAGTACAGGCTTCTGAAGCCCTGAGACTGAGGAAAATGTAGGGTTTGTTTTTTTTTTTGTGTTCTGTCAGATGCTGAAGGCTGCTCTGAGACATGTGCTACTGCTTCTTGCTGAGTCGAGATGTTTGGCAGAAGGCCCACAGAGAGAGTAGGAGAGAATAAAAAGTCTTTGTGCCAAATGTTCTTTTGAGTGTCTGAGAGCTGGATTGGTCTTTTTTCTCTGTGAAATCATGTAATTAGTAATCTCAAACCTCAGCCTGTTAATTTACAAAATGTCTGCATGCTTTAATATATCGTTTGCTTAACATGTTTGATAACAACCTCAGAGATACTGGGGCTTTTGACTTCTTGTAGTATTGATAAACTGTGCCTCGTCCCGGGTGTTACTCTGCCAGCTCCACACAGCCTCGTCTCGTAGATGGTGTCAGCCCACAGACACAGGAGAAAAAAGGCGGGAAGCGTCTTGCCTGCAGAAAGCTCCGTTTCTGGCCTGTAGGGAAGCACGCAGCCTTTGCGGCCATCAGTATCCTTGCGTCTTCTCAGCAAACGGGGTGGCTGTGGTGGAGTGGCTCCGGCCTGGGCACCTGGGGTGGAAGGCGGGAAGGGAGATGGCAGGCTGGCTGCGGCCGGGGAGCTGAGCTTGTGAGGACGTGACGGCAAACGTGCAGAAGCCTCTTCTCTTCTTCCGACGAGTGAACATAGAAAGAGCTGCAAGATCCCGAATGATCGCTGCTCGCGATCTTGTCTCTGAACCCTCTGTAGTTTCGTGAACCTAGCAATCATCTGATTTCAAAGTAGAAAGTGGGACCGAGGGAGGAGGGCAACGCTCTAGGCTGAGAGGGGGTCATATGAAGAAGAGGAAATTATCCTCCAGGCTACCTGAAAATTAGTCGTGTTTTGAGTTTCTGTGTCTTTGGCTAAATGCTTGGTGCGAAGGCGTCATTTGTAGCCATTGCCATAAAAAGGCTCTGACTTTTGTGAGAGAGGAGATAAGCTTATTTGAGTGAGACTGGCTTGCTCCTGACAAAAGGACTAATTGAATAAAATTAGCCTCAGTAAGGCCAGGAGGATAAAGTCAGATGGCTCCGAGCTCTCCAGGTCCAAGAGATCCTACATGAAGTGCTCCATCTGTGGTTTTATGCCTGTAAAGAGTGTGTGACCAGCTGGGACCATGCCAGTTTGCTGTGTTATTCCAATAAGTCTTTTTCTCTCTTAGTGGAGATAACTCAATCCTTCAGCCCATTTCAGTGCATAGGTTTTGCAATGGGCATATCTAAGGCTTGATCTCACAGGGTCATTAGTGACCTCTTCTCGAGGGAATGCTTACATTGTTTTCCTTGTTTTTTTTCCAAAAGGGAAAAAGTTTTCCCACACAGATGGCCGTAACTGGTGGCTGGCAGACAAGCTGATGGATGAGATTTTTCTTTGGCACTGTGCAGAACAGTATGCTTGGCAATGTGACTGTGGCAAGCCATTCATTAGCTCGGTTTTTAAAGGAGACCAGAGATGCTGTCTGCATAGTGTTGTCATACAAACTCTGCTTACCATCCTTCTCCCAAGTGGACTAACTGGGTTAATTGCATGGTGGAGGCAGCCCAATAAGAGGAACTGGGCTAACATCTGCAGAATAAACTCTTATCAAGGTTTACTCTTGTTACTTTAAAATGGTTCTCTCAGGAGGGAAGACACCACGTTGAATCCAAGAAGCCTGGGAGAGGCTGCAGTTAGCAGGATCTTTTGTGTGATGTTGCCTACAGGTGACACTGCAAAAATAATCAGTCCAAGCAATCAGCTCTGCTTTTTAACAATTCACCTGAGAACCTGTCCCAAGAGACATCAGAGCAAAAGAGAACTGAAAAGCAATTCTCTAGTTTTAAGCTAAACTGATTCTCCACTGGAGTAAGCAGAGCGCAGTGGGTGATCTGTCTATCTGGACTTTTTCAGTGCCCAAGGAGACCAAGTGACTTTTAATAGCTATAGCTGAGGTGCAAGGCATGGAAACGTGAATGCAGTAAATAAGACCTCAAAGTCCTGTCAATAAGGCGTGTTTGTAGGGGTTTAGGAAATATTTGCATGGGAAGGAGTTGTCCACATCACAGCATTACCCAAATCAAGCCAAAAAAAAGGTCTGCATGGGCTCTGGCGTGGCATGGACTGCTCTCATCAAACCGGGCAACTCTTCTGCTGGACTCCTTGCAGTGTTTTGGCATGTGTCTCTCTACAGCTATTGATCTGCTGATCTAGCAGGTAACCTGCCTAATATGAGAGAATTAGCTTGACAGTCTGTGTACATTTCTTAGAAGCAAAGGTTGAAGGTTAAATGTGATTTTGCCAAATGCTGCCTCTGTCTTCCTCGCTTTTTTTTCTCTTTCCAAAAGGTTTCTAATCCTTGCATCTGTTAGAGGTTGGTGAATACAGTAGCTGAGTAGATGCGAAGCTGCTGTGGCTCCTTATCCCCAGGTTCTGCCAATGGTGAGGCTGAGCATGTATGCTCCTTAGACGCATATGGATGAACATATAGACACATAGATTCACACGCACACAGTACACACAGAGCCAGCCACACAGATCAATGCAGAGCAAACAAAACACTTTTCCTGGCACCCATGTTAATGTACCCAGCAATCATACAATGGACAGCCCAATCCTCTTCCTCTTCCCTGGCTAATTAGGATAGAAGTCTGCTAGTGGAGAGAGATACATCTGTATACAAATACACAAAACGGATCACTCCAGTAGCTGGTCCTAGACACTCAGCCTGACTGGTAGCTGGTTTGAGGTGTCCCCATATTGCCAGTTGTTTTCGCATGGATTCATGAGCCGTGGGGTTTGTGATCCCATGCCAGTTGCAGGTAATCAGATCTCTTAATCTATCACCAACTAGTCTGGCTTACATTTCCCTAGCATTCACACATACCCACTCAGAGAAGAGAGTTCACCCACAAAAAAGATAGAAACAGAATTTAATGAGAATGTAGGATAGCTTGCAGTGTTTGGGCGTAAGGCTCAGCCAGGCAAGTATACTGGTCAGTTGCTGTTTATACTTCACTGACCCCTCTTATCCTGTCCCCTTTATTGACTCCTGCTCGTTCCTCCCCAGTCCACACTGACGCCCTCCCATTCCCTGCCCTTGGTCCTTCCACTGAGCGTCCCGTGATGAGTCTCACACATTTCCACAAAATGTCTGATGGCAATTTTTACACACTATCAAAATTCTGTTCCCCCTCCATCCGATAACAGGTGCTAGACCCCTGTATGCAGTAACTCCCTTTAGTCTGCAAGGCTTTCTGGGGAGGCAGTTTCTTGTGTTGGCTTACCGCGGTGGGTTTCTGATGAGGCCCAGGGGCTGATTCCTTCCCATGGATGGTTCTGGGAGCACCAGGTGAGGGTGCTCCGTTGGTGCTCATTAGCATCCTGGGGCTTCTCTGGACTCCCAGGGTCTTTGTGTTTAGCCAAGGGCTGTGCCAAGGTTAGCGTTATTTGACAGATCCTCAGTTCTAGGCATTTGGAAAAGGGGTCATCAACAGACTTAGCAGCTTCTCGCTACAGAAAATTCTCTCTTTGAAAGTAAAATTTGGTATTTGTTTTTAGTTGTACACTACTTTTGAACTACATGAATGTTTTAAATGTGCGTAGCATCAATGGAATAGATAGCTAAATAAGTTTTTAAGTAGCCATGTGAAATGTAATGATAGTGTAGAATGAAACGGCACAAAATTATCATTTTTTCCCTGCTGATTCTATAGCACAACCTCATGTGTCATCTGGAAAATAAAGCAGCATGAGTGTCTTTCCTGAGATGCACCACAACTGTGGCATGCTTCACTGTCGCCACTGAGGACACAGGAATTACTGCTGTGTCTGTAATTGATTTTTCAGTTCACTAGCCAAACAGGAAAAAAAAAAAAAAAGAAAAATAGCAAGTAGGCAAATAAAATAAAATAAAATGTTTTGCTTTGTTTTGAGAATTTTTACAATTTTAAAAATCCCTTAAGTTTGTCATAGCAATAAAAAAAAATTGTAAAAATATAAAATTGAAGACCACAGGTTTTTTTGCCTCTCGCTGAGGATGCCTACTTTTATGTTCAATGTGTACCCAAATTTGACTAGTTTTCAAAAATAGTTAGACTGCTTGAATACTGTACTTTTAGTAAATGAAATGTTCAATGAAAAACACACGACAACTCTAATAATAGTTTAAAACATGATTTAATGATCTTAATTCATCATACTTTTCAGTCACATAGCTACACTATACGTCGTCATTTTCTCAATCACTGTAATAGCTGTTACATATGCAATCATCAAACTAAATATCTCAGTTGCAAATCCAGGTATCACCTTTATTGAAAATAAAATGTTTTAACTCTATCATTGAAATTCTGATCCAAACCGAGTGATCAAACCAAACCCGTTGATTTCAAAGGGTTTTGAATTCAATCTTTAAAGGTGGTGTTCCATAAGGTTCCTGTCCATGTGTATCTGCCAGTGCTTCTTTGGGAGTCGGGGACCTGCTGCGTGCCAGAGGTTATGAGGTTGTGACCGGTATGGGAAATGCTTCTGCTTTTCCTCATGTCTGGCTGCCAGTTCTCCCTCTGGCCCAGGGAGCTGAAATGAAGGTGTACTTTGTTTTGTGTTCGCAGAAGCAAACTGAAGTTTGTGTGCCCAAAATCTTGTCTGCTTTTTCCCAGTTACACTAATGACTGGTCAAATCAAAGACTTTAACAGAGAGCTTCACGTAGATCACACAACTGTAGTAGTATCACCACCATTGCCGATAGAGTATGAATAAACCAAATTCAAGTTTTTCCTTACCAACTGTTAGGTGGATATAAGAGAAAATATTGAAAATTATCACAATTAATTGAATGAAGGAACTGGAGAGTGTATTTCTTTTCATATATCTTTGTCTAAGGTGAGAAAGCTTTGATGGAAATCCTGGCTTAGCTGTGGTTGCATAAGATTTTGATTACTTAGATGTGGCAGCTACTAACACTTATTAAACTATTGAAAAAATGCAACAATACTGGGTGTAACTGTTATATTGAAATTGCTGAAGTGTAGCAGAAAGATACCTACATTTGTTTTCCATGTCAATCAGTATGAACAAAGCAAATAGACTATGTGAACAAGAAAACCCACTTTTTTCCTGGTCACTTAAGAGTAGGACAGTGATTTAAAGCCTAATCTCGAACGTGGTACCTTATACCCACTAATTTTATTTATTTTTCTGATACTAATAATTCCCCTCGCACACTTGTTTGAATATTGGGTTATAGTATAGTGACTGGTCGCTCAGGGAAACAGATGAATCAGATTGATAATCTGCTGAAATATTGTTTGTTTTTCCTTGCAGGTGGCTATTTAAAAAAGTAGCTCCATTATAGTCCTTAATGGAATTACTCATGTGGATATGGTTTACATTAATAAAGACTACTTATGTGCCTACTTTGAAAGACTAGGTCACTATAGTATTTCATATGGGACATCTTCCTGGTTATACCCGAAGTGACAAAAAGCCAAAGTTTCTATTTTAGATGTAATATGGATTGAAACTCATGGCTAAGAGTAACTTCCATTCCTCTCCTTATTGCTGATCCGTTGCTTCTTGTTTCAACTAAAGCTTTGTTTTTGTGAAAAGCTTTTGTGTTTAGCTTTAAAAACCACATAGACAGAAGCAAACAAAGCTTTGGACACTTTACATAGTCTCTCTGACCTCAGAGGAATTGCCTGAAATGGAATAAAATAAGATACATTTATTTTATGTAAGAGTGCAGAGCTGCAGTGCTTGTAAGCCAATATAGGAACTGGTTTCTGCAGAAGGAGGTAATCAGGTATCCATGGGTGCCTGCTCCTGCTGCTTCCCTGTGGCTGAAACTGCTCCTCACTGGTCTCTGCACCCAGTTGTAGGAGCTAAACCAGTAGAGAACTAACCCTACAGAAAAAGGGGATATTTTCCTGCCAGTCTAAATGCCTGGCTTACCATCATCACCGTCAAATGACAGTGTTCATGCAAGCAAGGGATAAAAAAGTGTGGGAAAAGGGACAAGCGATCTTCTCTTTTCTTCCAGTAGTTGTTAGTCATTAGGTGGGTTTAGCTATATCACCCAGTCGTGCCAGTGTCTTTGTGGAGAGCATATAACAGAACCTTTTTGATCTTTTTTTTTTTCACTGTTTATATGTGGCTACTGCAATGATGGGGAACCTGAGAGCAGAAACTGCCTGTGACTTGGTTTCATCTAGTCCATGGCAACATGATTTCTTCCTCTTTGTTAATGGCCAATGCATGTGTTAATGCATGACCCATACAACTTTCAGGAAAGAAAAGAATCAAATGACCAAGCAGATGGGTGTCAGAATTGAACATGAATGTTTAAGTGGCGAGGCTAGGAAATGGCAATCATAACGAGCAATGGAATTCAGAAGACGTTCGTTGATGTAATGTTAGGTTTGTGTATAACACTGCATCTATGCTGAATACCTTATATTCATATTTGCAAGCTGTAGAGGAGTAGAGGGTTATAACTTAGTGCCAGATGCATTGTGCAAATATGGCTGAAATTGCATTCACCTAAGGGAAAGAAATTTAAAGTTGCCGTGAAGGAACAAGAACAGGTAGAATTTATATATATTTAAACGTCTTTGCTGTGTATGTTTAAACATACTCTTTAAGTGCATTCAGTTTTATGTAAAGTGAGGAATAATAATTAATTACCTTTTTTTTTTAGGGGCTTGAACACTGAAGTTTTTAGTGCACCAATATTATACTGATTTATGACATAGCTATTGATGATTTCACTACATGAAAAATGCTATAAAAGTGGCAGGTTAATTACAGGATATACCATTAATGGGTGAGATATGGTTATGTCTGTTTTCCAAGTTATGCTCTCATAATACATCTTCTGGAACGTAATATATACACATATTATGTTATGCATAATCATCAGGAAAACTTCACAGTCTGTACACATAGATATCTCTGAGTCTCTTTCTTCAGTCCTTCTTCACGTTGATCTCAGGAAGGATTACTTGCATTAGTGAGAATATAGGACCGAGTGTTTGCAGTGGTTTTGAATAATGAATTTCTGCAGGATTCCAGAAATGACATTCAGTTCCTCAAACATTTTCTGCAAAGCAAGCAGCATACTTTGAAGTCTGTGCTAGGAGAAAAGGAAACAAAACCAAAATGTGAATCTCCCAAAGTACTATCCTCCTCTCATGGAATGGTTCAGTGGCTTAATGAGGTTGATTTGTATTAGGTTATGGGAAATCCTTTATCTACTATATAGAGGCTTTCATTTCACATGAATGTGACAGATACTGTACTTACTGCACTGGAACTTAATTATTTGATAGCATAAGGAGCTGAAATCCCTACATTTCCTCTCAAGGAATATTCATTGCATACTCTAGATGGTAAATAAAAACTAGAAGATAGCTGACCTAGATTTTCAGTGTTTGAAATATCTTTGTATACTTTTCTAGGTTGTTTTGGTTTTATACCTAGAAAATGTCAAAGCAGCTTTGTTAAAGATTCCCCAAATACTATCAACAGTATGTGATTATTTTCTGTTCTTTCCCATTTTTCACATATCTTTTCACCCTTTGAAATGCTTTTCTTTATTGTACATGAAGTTTTTCTTTTAATTACACTCTTTTTCCATAAAAGTCTTAAAATGCCTGATTTTCTCTCTCCAATTACTACAAAATAAGTCTTTCAAAAATTTTGTTTCAGTTTGAACATTTCCCTCGCATAATTTTATGACAGCTCTTTTAACTGGCTTCCATTCCAGATGGCTATTGGTGCACATTATACTTTCTTTCTGGCGTTTCTGTAGACCTGGTAGAGCAGTGTAAAGCTGTTTAATAAGAAAAGATAAAATTTCAGGATCAGTGATACACATCAGAATACAAATGAGGACTGAAAACTAATATAGTGAAAAATTAAGTGGGATGAAGTTCACATCCTACCACTAAATGTACTTTCTTTTGTAGATTCAGTGTCTAGGTTATTTTATGTGCCTTTCAAAAAATACAAATTAGTGAATTTATGTTAGCATATGTGCGTATAAGATGTGCAATTGCCTATCAAAATAAAAATTAATGTGAACTTACAAAAGCAGAATCTGTTTATTCTACTATACATTATACATTCAAATTATACCCAAAGTATATCCTAGGATAATTTTTTTACCATATTCACAAATGAAAAAACCTATAACCATTTTATTGAGAAAAACAAATGTATTTATTTAAATTGTTTTGTTGGCATATAAACCTGTGAAAATGTTTGGAAAATAATTAAAAATAATTTTTACAGCAGACTGTGCTGGTAACTGTAAAAATATTTGCTGATCATCGAATGTATGAAAATATCACAGACTGCAAAGTTCACACAGATAGTACAAATTGCTTTCCACATCCTCTATTGAATTAAAAGTGATAAATAGTTAAAAAACAAAAAGAAAAGCATTTTTATGCAAAAAAGATTTTTTTCCTCCTGGACTTCTGACTTATACGTAGCATTTCAGCGTATCACAACATGACGGATCATGGATTAATTGTTTGCATTGTGTTATATCATTTCAACTGAACTCACAGCATGATGTGATAGAGTATGATCTAACCTGACATAGTACGATGCAGTGAGTGACAACAAAGGTCACAGACTGTTCAGGGGACTTTGTTCTACTGAAAAGTGGATAATTGCCTGCATGAAATGTTTAGTAGTTTTTATTTTGTTGATGAAGACCCAGAGTCTGATTGCTGCCTGTGGCTTTTGCCCCTAGGCACATTCTTGGTTTCCATAGCCTAAATCAAGTTTGTTTTCCTTCCTCAGGCCTTTTGGGAGCTGATACTGTGCAATAACAACTGAGTGAATCCAGAGATCAATGTCGGGCTCCTGAAAGCCTGCCAGTAGGGCCTTCTTCTCGTGGAAGCTCTCATTTATTGTTTGCATTAGGGATATAAAAGGTAGCTTAAGCATTCAGTACATAGGCTTTGCATGAAGCACACAAGAAATTAAATGGCAGCAGAAACAGAGGACTTAGAGGTACTGTTAAAACATGTACTGCTTTGCATAATTATTATTCCTTCCTGTCCAAAGTTGTAGGTCAATACCAGCTAAAAGTTCAGATTTCTTTCTCTCTTCCTTCTGATGGAAATGAACTATCTCCAGAAATATCTGGTCTTGTATCAGTAACCACTGAAAGTTCAGTTAAAATTACTTTTTCTGAACTCAACATCCTTTGGTAACTGGCTGTTGAACCAGAAAGGGCAGTTTGGTATCTCCTCTCTTACCAAATTGCTCCTCTTGTAGGACTCCAGTTGCGTGACTGGTGATCAGTTAGAGCTGTATGGGTGGAGGTGGTAGGTACTGGATATGGGATAGTGAAGATTGTGCTGTTGCCTCCCATGTTTGAAAAATTTGGTTCCTCATGTTCCCAGGCTTACTTTGCAGTACCAGGCAGAAAGAGTTAAAATGAGATTCCTTAGTAGATTTTATGTTTTGTGTTTTTTTGTTTTTTTTTTTTTTTTTTGAGGGCTGTCCCTGTATCCTGCCAGTTCTTCTCTGTCCATCTGTAGGAAGGTTTTGGCATATCATATCTAAAACTGCATCTGCCCTGGACATAAAGTCTGGAAACGTAGAGTCTGAAAATGCATGCATGGATGGGTATTTTAACATTGATATACTTCCGTATCAAAGTTTGTGCCTTACGGGGGAAAAAAAAATGTTGGTAGAGATACACAGTTGTTTATGGGAATCCAGAGATTAATATAGCTTCTAGGTTAGTTTTATAACACTTCTGCTTCCCACTTCACTGGAACAGTCCCATATGCAGCCTTCTCCAATTGTTCTTCTTTAGCCAGTGTTTTCTGCCCGAGATAGTTATACTACGTTTGGAAAAGAAATCAACTTTACATTCTAGTGTTAGTAGAATTTTCATGCATGGCAGATTGCCTTATAGACCCAAGCTTAATGACTTTCCAATTAGGAAAAAAAAAAAAAAAAGAAATAGTATGATGCTACCTCTCAATGTTATCAAATTGCTCATCTGCTTATTTTCACAGCTCATCATGTTAAAACTGGGACCTGTGAAGTGGTGGCACTCCACAGATGTTGCAATAAGAACAAGATAGAAGAAAGATCGCAGACTGTGAAGTGCTCCTGCTTCCCTGGGCAGGTAGCGGGTACCACCCGGGCAGCTCCTTCTTGTGTTGATGGTGCGACTACTTCTGTTGCTTCCTTTCATGGCATGTTCCTAGGGGGTTTTGCTGGCTTAATGTCACCAATAAGAACCACTCCATTACAGTTAATTATTTAAAATAAGAGTAGGAAAGCTTCTGCATTTTGGAGGGCATGCCCAAGGTAAAAGGGAGGGAAAAATGAAATATTTGCTATTACACTGTGGAAATGCTAAGCCAAATTATTAGATGCCAGTGAAAGAGACCTCTTGAGAAGCTAAATTTGATCTAACTTAACAGAGTGCCCTCAGAGTTGTATGAAATTCACTTAATTAAGTGTTTATGCAAAATCTACATAGGCATGTAATTTTCATGTGCTGCAGTCCTACATTTTATTTATATATTTATTTTTATCATACAGGAACAAACAAGCAAACAAAGAGAACACCATTCTGGCTGTTTTTTAGGTTTTTTAAACCAACATTATTTTTCCTATTCACAGTGCAATGTTAATGTTTTACTTAACAAATCTGGCATAGGTTCGTATGCTTCATTTGGGAAAATACTAGTTGATTTTTCACGTGTTTCTCTGAAAGAGGAGCAGGATGGATTCACCCTTTACGTGATCTCTTTACTGTTGATATGTTGTTGGCTGTCAGAGAAGCTGTAAATATGTCATCATTGAGGAATAAATTTAATCAGGCTATGCTAGACTATGTAACAGATCAGGCAAAATATACTAACTCAAAAGAAGAGATTCTACTTAAAACTTTGAAAATTTTCTGAGCAAGAAAAAATGAGGGTTGAAAAGAAATGCTGCAAAATTAGTTCCTGAACTGCAGTAAATTGGAAAAATAAACCACAGTAAAGAGAGTGACTTTGAAACACACAACACCTTGTGCAAATTGAGCCCTAATTTCTTATGAAGGTTCTGAGCTGGCTGAAATCAGAGAGTAGCTGTCAGTCAATATAGTTCTAACATTTTCCTGGAAAATAAACGAGATGTTGGAACGTAATGACATATTAAAGTGTCCATTTCAACAACATGCAAATGTGTTTGTTTTCCTGTCTTGTAGCTTCAATAGTGGAGCAGAAATGGTGGTGCCACATGCAACCATGTCTTGAAGGGGAGGAATGTAAAGTTCTTCCAGATCGTAAGGGATGGAGCTGTTCCTCTGGGAATAAAGTGAAAACAACTAGGGTAGGTATGATACCAACCTGACATATTACCAACAAGTAAAAAAAAAAGGTACACAGGAAGTGCACATAGAAGATGTGAGTTGAGAAGACTAATGAAAGAAGAGGGTCATACTGGGATGGGACTTCCTGGTCCTGCACACTTTTCTCAGCATACTTGGCAATTGCTTGAACATGGTAAGCAGTGTGCCGGGCTTTCTCAGGTAAGCAGTGGAGGTAGTAGAGTTGATCCCTTCTTCAACTACCAGTAATGATCAAATGTATTACAATCTGATGCGTATTTCTCACTGAAACCCATTGCACAAAGTCTATACACCTTGCTAAGCTCTTCATTCACAGGATAGTAAACAACTGGATTTTTATCAATAACGTGGAGTTATCATGTTTCTACATAGAAACTGCTGCATATGGTAAGCATTTGATGTGTCATTACAGTATGGCCTTCTGGTACTTTCAATCTTGTATGACTGGATTTACTAAAAAATTTTGACAGAGTTTCAGTGAGTTCCTTTTCTCTGTTTGACACTTTTTATATTATTGGTTCAAAATTACTTTGGCAGAAATACATCTAACATTCATCATATACAATGCCTGAAAACAAGGTAAACGTGCGGTCATCTCTGCTTTTTAGTGGCTAACAGAAACAGAAGAGTAACAAATTCTTCAGATAAGCATTAAGCACTCCAACTTCCTAAAACTACAGCATTGTATCTCTACAGGATCAACACAGTTCTTCATCAACATAAAACAGATTAAAATGCACTCTGAAGACACACATGCATGTGTGTAAGCATGAACACCTTTAACCCTACACCCCACCACACATACTGATGACTGTTTTTGCTTGTAAGGATTTAGTAATTGTTTGTAGTGTCAGGTCATAATTTGCTAATGTGGTGTTTACTCTATGCAGGTATTTGAGTGTCTGTGTAATGTGATTGAAATCTTCCTTGCATAGGCACTAAATTTCTGGTACACCTTTGTTGTAGAAAAATGTAGTATACACTGAATGAATTATATTCTTTCTGTTCCACAGAGAGCTCTAAATGTCTCAGTTTCTGTATGTATAAGTCTTTAAAATATTTTGACATTCTTTGAAGGAAGGATGCTTCCTAAATGTTTGATATACAATTCCACTCCTGAAGCCTCTTTCAAATGTGTTTCTTCTGAAGCTAACCTTGCTTGAAGGCTGTCCACACTTAACTTCACACATGCCAATGCAAGTCTCATTATATGCACGTAAAATGTGTGTGCATGTATAATCTAACCAAAAGGAACTAGATAGAATTTAGTAATAGTAATAGAAATAGAAAAAGCATTAAGTGTGTGTCTTTTGAAATTTGTCCTGGCTACTACTACATGGCACTATTAATGTTAAAGAATGCATGCCATTTTATACTTATTGTGAGAATTTAACAAGCAGTGAGTAAAAATGTGGGTCTAGATTACATTTCTGTAGGAAAAAAAGAGGTCACAAAAGGGGGAGATACAAATTAAAATCATCTTGAGGAGATTTCTTCCTGACATTTTGCTAGAAGATAGGTTTTCCTGGATTGGTCAGGGTTAGGAAGTTCTGTCCACTGTTAGGAGTCTACAGAAGCCCAAGGTTCATGTCCTCAAGGGCTTATGTCTCTGTTGCAAACTCGTAGGTCTGGCTCTTTTCAGGAGTTGGATTTTTCTTGTCCTCCATGGGTGGTGGCAATCCTCAGGACTCATTTCATACCTCTTCAGAAGTAATGCTATGAAAAAGCCAGTCCTTTTCTCTATCTGCCATCATACGCACTGATTCAGTACAATGGCTACCATAACCAGCTTGCAGACCTACCACCACTAGAAGGAAAATACTAATCCCCTTAAATCCCCCACTATTTGTTCTGCCTTCTAGTTTGTCCAGATACTGTATGTTGCCCCCTTCTTCCTTCATTTCCCACGCAGCTGCAAAGCTGTTCTGAGACAACAGCAAACTTTGATTCAGATTTCTGACTGAAAGTTGGTCTGTGTCATTGAAACCACATGGCAGGTGAATGAAGATCTCTGTCTTTCCAGATGCAGGCGGCTGAGATTCTAACAGACGTCATTCTGATGCTCAGAAAAATATATACATTGCTATGGGAAATGGGAGTGATTCTTTGTGTTAAGAGAGTAGCGTATTATCAAAAAGCAAGTACTTTTTCCTATTATGTAGTGACTACAATATTTTTGTAGCTCCTCTTTCTGCTCCCCAAAGTCTATATAAATAAAAGGAAAAATTCTAAAGTGCTGTGTGGTTTCAAAACCCCTTTTTTGAGAAAAATAAAAAGAACTGTACAGAGAGTGAGTATTAAGAAGTCATGAATAATAAGTTTCTGATTGTCAAACAAAATAACCCATATGTGATTATTATGTATAATGTAAAAGCATAAAGAAACAAAGGGAACTGAACAGCTTGGGTGATTTAAGTGTATTGCAGAAAAGCCTTGTGAAGGCTTCCCTGAAAGGCCTAAGAAAGTCTATATTCACCTCCAAACATCTCTAAGTTTGCCTCCTTCATGTGCACAAAAAGTAACCCAATTAACCGCTAAGTACTATCTTCTCTTCTACAGGATACCAAGTTCAAAAGCAAGACCTACGTTTCCACATCTCAAGCTGTTAATAGCTAAGCGTTATGTTAGAGATAAAACCAGTGGAGGAAGGAGGTATTTCGCTTGTCCACCTCTGTTAGCATATTTAATCACACTGTTGTAAAAAATAATGATAATATCTTCTTAATACTTATGGTATCAGTCACTAAACAAAAAGGCCAAGTGAATAATGAGAGAAAAAGAATTGATCTTTAAAAATGTGGTCTACTTGAGGTTTTGCATTTTGTTCAGATATGGGGATCTAATAAGGTAATACATGAATAATGAATTAGAAATAACATGAATGTTATGGTACTCAGAATCCAAATGTTAAGAAAACTCAGAATGAAATTATTTACCTTCAGAATGCAAAAACAGGTATTATGGAAAGATTAAACTGTTTTACCTAATTTGCCTGCATATTAGTGGGAGAGGGCTGACATTAGGAGTTAACCATGGAAAAGGAATGAATACAGGGGGGAAAGTGTGTATGAATAAGCTGAATACTGAGTCAACTTGTGTTGGTTTAGAATTGACTATTTTGGGTCTACGTAGCCTGCAGGAGGGGAAGGGGAGAAAAGGCAATGACAATTTCGCTAAAACAGTAATTTTTTTTTTTTTACTTCATATAAAGAAATGCGTGTTTGTGTTCCTGAGCATTAGACTACAACAAAAGAGGATGTTCAGGAACACATCCGGAGAATTATGAAATATTTTTGTGCATAGCTGAGGTTTACCAGGCACATTGTGGCATTCTCCTCCAGACTGAGAAACTGTTGTGAGAGGAAGCAATTGAATTTTTTTCTATATGGCTGTCTTCAATGTTTTCATAAATAAACACAAAATTTTTGTCATGATGCCCTCTTTAAATGATGACAAAAGTATTAAAAAAAGGGGAAAATCCAAAGAATTATTTTTCTACCTTTGAAATATTTTTTCTTCTTACAGCCATTTTCTAATATAATTATTTTCATTCAAAAATCTCTCTTGTTGTGTTTCCTTTCCTCTTTGCAAAATAAGGAAAATGACTGTTTAAAACAGAGGAATTTTCCCATTAGTTGAAAACTACAAAATACAGCAGTATTATGTATAAACTTGACAATGACATTAAAAAAGTCCTATGAGTTTATATTAAAAAAGGAGCCCTTTAAAAAGACTGGAAAACTACATTTTGCAGTCAGACAAGAGCTGATGAGAATGACTTTCCTGTTTCTCTCAGTTATGGAGTATATTCCACACCAAAGGTCTCTGGGTAGGTGTTTTCCAAGGGCAGATCCAGATGCCCAGCTTTATTTGTATTTTTAATAACAGTACATTGTCTGTTAACTTTATAAAACAGTCTGACTTTAAATTAGAGCACGAGAAGCTGCATGTGACCTGCATGAAAGTGCATGCTGTGATGCCTCCTGGGGTCCCGCTTCCCCAGGCACCCACCCTGGGACTATCTTGGAGCGTGTTGTGGCTCCTGGACAGCCCATAAACTTGTGTGTCTTTCCTGCAAAAACTAGAGCACAGGAACACAGGTAAAGTGGTGCATCCTGAGTCTTGCTGAGAGTGCACTCAATCCCACTGTCCATGTCGCCGAAAAAGATGTTAAACAGTGCCGGTCCCAAGACCAACTCCTGAGGAATGCCACTCGTCATCAGTCTCCACTTGGGCATTGAGCCGTTGACCGCAGCTCTTTGAGTGGGACCATCCAACCAATTCCTTATCCACCAAGTAGTCGGTCCATCAAATCCATGTCTCTCCAATTTAGAGACAAGGACGTTGTGAAGGACAGTGTCAAATGCTTTGCATAAGTCCAGGTAGATGATGTCAGTTGCTCTTCCCTTATCCACCAACGCTGTAACCCCATCTTAGGAGTCCACCAAATTTGTCAGGCATGATTTGCCCTTAGTCAAGTGATGTTGGCTGTCCTGAATCACCTCCTTATTTTCCATGTGCCTTAGCATCGTTTCCAGGGAGATCTGCTCCATGATCTTGCCAGGCACAGAGGTGAGACTGACTGACCTGTAGTTCCCTGGGTCTTCCTTTTCTCTGTTTTTAATAATGGGGG
Organism: Cariama cristata; assembly: GCF_000690535.1. Lineage (NCBI taxonomy): Eukaryota > Metazoa > Chordata > Aves > Cariamiformes > Cariamidae > Cariama > Cariama cristata. The sequence continues at coordinate 56,820 of NW_009637258.1, read as the reverse complement.
CTATGTTTTCCCTTTTCCAGTGAAATGCAATATAATATAAAAGAAGTTTAAAAAATGTTCTTGTTCTGAAGATACACAGCTATGAGCTAAATCGGTGAATCATACTATGATGAAAAACATGTCCAGTATCTGTTATTCAGCAAAAATTGGCAACCAGTGCATGTCCTTTTAGAATTGATTTGTTGGTATAATACAATACTAATACTGATGCTGATGCTAATGCTGATGCTAATGCTAATACTAATACTATAAATTAACCAAAAAGATCAGATGTAATGCATAGCAGCTATTGATTGTTAACCTCTGAAAATCTCTAGAAGGTGAAAGTGAACGTTTTGCTATAAACAAGTGAATGTAGTATTTTCAGACATGTCGTAAAGGGCCATCTTTTGGAAATGAGCATCCAGCTTCTGGAATAGTTGAGCACACACACTTTTATGAGAGGCAGAAGGACCTGCAATTGTCACTCTGTAAGCTGGCTATTATTTTTAATGTTTGGGGAAGAGCACACTGCAGAACAGAAAGAAATCAATATCTAATATATTACTATGTAACTATATGCCAAACCAATATTAGAAATAGAGTACTGCAAAAAAATAAATAGTACAAGGACAGAGAGAAATAAAAGGGAAATATTACAGGACCAAAAATAAATCCATATTGAGTATATTTATCTACATTCCAAATCCAAATCTGCTTTCCAAATCAATACCACAGATAGACGACTAGTGTGAAAAGAACAGAAATATTGCCAGGATGGAGAGAAATCCATATTGAGAATGTTTATCTACATTCCAAAACAATATTGGAGAGAGCCTGAAGTCAGATATTTGTAATATTCCATTTAATCTAATTTTACATTATGGCATCCAGAGTTTAAAAGAAACTAAAAATTGAATAACATTCTTGGAAAAGGAGAAAGTATACCATCCAAACACACCAACTGGCAGCACAGGAAGCCAAATGCTGTTCAGTATGTGCATTCCACTACTCTGAATCAATGCAGCTCTGTTGCTATATATAAATACTGCTTACATTTTTACCCTGTCTCCTCTTTCTCACTTGCAGATGCTGGATTGTTTCTAAATTAATTACAGCTGCTGAAAGGAGAGGCAGTAATTTTATTTATGTTTCAATTTATAAAATACGCTGTTCATAACTCTTTCTGTGCAAGGAATGAAAGGAGCTCTGTTAGGCACCTTTACGCAGTAATGCTTTGCAGTGGGCTACTGAGATTCTCAGGATCAGGAGGCAACATTAGTGGTGACTCAACTACTACCAGTGCTGTCATAATCGCTGCTTAGGTAAGACAACATAATACAAGAGAGCTAAAATGTGTCCTTGGATATGACAAGAAAATGGCATTTTTCTTGTAACTGAGCCTAATATCAGTGTTAGTAATGCAGCTACGTTAGTTGTTGATCTGTGCATCTCCACATGAGCAGCAGATGCATAGGCTCTTTAAGCAGCAGTAGAGGGGGAAAAAATGGAACAAGTATTACTATTTTTTCTGCCAAAGTTGAAATGAAATATTACCGTTGTGGTAGCCTGTTCCGTCACGTCTTTATTCCTCTTCCTCCTCGAGGCTTTTCAAAAACAGCAGTAGTAATGACACATAATAAGTAAAAGCAGAAATTCATCATATAAATATTGTGTATAGGTTATTCTAGGATGTTTCCGATAGGCCGGAGGTATGGTAGTTGTGGTCAGTCAGTGCTAATAAAGCAATGTGTTTCTCACATGCCATTGTTTCAGTGTAGAACTGCTACTGACTTCCCTCACATGAAGCAATTTGCCTTTTGCTTTGACCGCTGTGAAACATGAAGTACTTGCAGGATAAATCAATGATCTGCCACGTGTCAGTAGTAAATAATGACAGGAAGTGCTTTTCCTAATATTATTTAAGAGGCTGTATGAATAAATTAAGAAACAACCTCACTGTAAAGCTGCTCTATTCCCCTACCTCACTTCAGAGTCTCTGTCTACAGACTCCTCACCTTCTACCTTAATTTCAGATGAAGATTTATAGGAGTAATACACATATATACAGTGACTAGCAATACCTTGTGGTTCATAAAAAGGATGCGATTACAGTATAAGTAAGTGCACAGACTGTAGCAAAATATTACCCATGGAAAAGAGTGATTGCACTTGTGACAGCCTCTTTGTTGCTATGGTATCTCTTTCCATGCCTTTGGCTAATCTGTCACTAGGAGAAATTTGCAGCTGTCTCAGCATGTTTCTCATTGCTAACTCAGAGACGCTCTGTATCTAATCTGTCATTAAAATAGCAATAAGTGGCATGCACACATTTTCCTAAAAATTCATAGAAGTTTTAGGGGGCAAATGAGCTGGTAATGGAAATAGGATGACATTTTCTGGGGTCAAGCTAGCTTTTTGTATTAGTCAGTAGTTATTGTTTTGATCTAGCATCACCATTCTTTCATAGTGAAGCTCTGTATTTTTTATAGGATGCCTAAATACTAATCTTTTGGGATGCTTGGACATTTTGATGAAAATAGTTAGCATTCCAGCCAACATACGTTACAAGCAATCGTAAATATTCAGGGCTGTACAATTCACCGATTTTCTTAAAAATAGCTGCTATATACAAAATTTACCTCTTTAATATGAGGTTGGTGTGCCAAGTTCTACCCCTTGAAAAACTTCCTGTTGCAAGTCTGCATTTGACATGAGTTTAGGCCAACAACTTGATGATGTTCATTTGTAGGTCACAGAAGTCTAGACAAGTCAGTCCTTTCTTCAAATGCAAATGTACTTAAAAATACCCATAAAACATAAGTTATGGTGAAAAAGATTGAAGGAAGAAGTGTTGTGGTGTGAAATGTTATAAGCAAAGTCACAGACAGAACGGTCAGTAAAACTTGTTGGGCAGGTGAAGATAATCCATTCAACTCCCAAGACATTTTCAGTCTCAAATTTTGTTTAGTTCGATTCTGACTTTGAGTCCTATGGATACTGATATTAAGAACTGAAAGTGAAGAACATCAAAAGAGAGAATGGGTTAAAAGCGATATTCATAGGTATAAGTTTTAGAAAGAGGGAGCCTGTTAATGCATTATTTGAAAGAAAAGAATTTCTAAAAGCAGAATAGTATATTTATTTTTTTATTAGCAGCTTTTACCTAGAAGGTTTGCAATTTTTCCTTTTTTTTTTTTTCCCCCAAACCCTTACTGCATCTCCTTGTGAATACACTGAGTCTTCTCTCTAGCTATTCAGAAGGGTTACACTATTTTTTTTGTGAGTAGACACACTGTACAAATCATGAGAAATGAAATCTTTTGCAATTACTTCATCACACTTGCAAAGTGTTAGTAATACATGCTGTGGTTTATACATTCTTATGAGGGAAAATTTTTTCTAATGTAAGACTGCAGCTAACATCCATTGTAAAGCATCATTTTAGCTTCTGCAGAACCTGAAAACTGACAGAATTACTCTGAAATCAAAGGAAAATACTTCTGCAATATTTAAAGAAAAACGCAAATGGATTTCAGGTGCATGCCATTAATTAACTAATCAGTGATTTTTGCAAGCATTACTTTCTTCCACATGGGAATCCTCCACTCCATCAGTCCAGCCAAGAGGTTTTCTGCCTTTGTCCCAAAAGATTCAGCTTGTGATTTATTTTTCTTTCTTTTCTTTTTTCCCCCCAATTTGTCCTTTGCTGGCACGTTTGAAATATTGACCTCATGCCTGAAGAATAATTTTCTACCTCTGTGATGGAAAATAAGAATGAGTTCCAAAGGCTGTATGTAAATTACTGGTTTTCTCCACTTCTCCACAAAGTGGAAAAGTCCTGACACCGAAATCAAAGACGTTTCCACTCTCATTTGCAGCTCCATTCTGGCAGTCTCTTTGCCCTTTCACAGCTGTGCAAGAAGGGCTCTTTGAATATCTAGCAGTCCTTTTTAGTTTTCCTGGAAAATCTTTGACAGTTTCTACTTCCTCAGAAGTTACCATATAGGAAGATGATATTCAAATGCCGGTATCGTGTGAGTCATGCTGGCGTGTTCTAAAGCTAGTGCTTCTTCCTTGTCTCACCCTTCTTTGCAGTCTGTAAGGGCTCCTTTGGATCATTTCTGCAAGTCAGAAATTATACATTTCAGCTCGGAGGGACTGGAGTGTTCTGAAACCTCACATTACCTACTACCTAAATAGCTGTAGGCAGAACTCTTGCCTCTTTCCATAGGTATTTGGCACAGGCTTCACAAACTGTGCAACACTGCTTAGTTGCAGCACTGATAGGAGGGAGTAGAAAAGTGGCCCCCAGCTGTCCAAAAGGTAATACTTTCAATCCTCCAAAATGACATCATTATCTTGAGGTATTTCCTTACTCATTAGGACTTTTTATAGAAAACCTCAGAAGTACTGCCCTGTTGCAGCTCTGCTTTTCTGCCTTCTAATACGGAAGGAAGGAAATGAATAATGATCGATATCAAGTGGAGAAAGTCAGTCATACAGAGCATTATGCACAGTCACCGTTGGAGGACTGAACAGCTCTCAAACCAGTTGAAATCAGATTACTCGGATATTATTCCCTTCCAGAGCAAAGTGAACATGGTTGTAAATCTTACTTATTTCTTCATAAGAATAATGAAGACATTCCTGTCCTATCTGAGAACTGTACAAAATGAAGAAAAATGTATTTCAGGTGAGAATAAGTGGAAGATTGATGTCTCAGACTAAATTAAAAAAGAAGAAGACCAACATAAAATTAATTTCTATAAGAATTTCAAAATTGTTTATTTTTTTCATAGCTTATAGTTTACTCCTTCTTCCACCTTGGTGAACACCAGGTTCGTCTTAAGAAAGACACCACTGCTGTGTACAAAGAAAAGACTCCAAAGGACTTATATGTTCTATAAAATGGACTTTGAGCTTCCTTCTGCTGCATTATTAGCATACACAGATGATTCCTTCTCAGATCTTACCGTCCCGACTATCATTCATCCCCTTCCATATCTGCAGTGAGAAATGTCATAGACCTTTGAAGTGGAGATTCTGAGTGAAGCTAGAAAATATCCAGTTCACCATGACTTATTTGTATGATGTGACAGATAGAATTATATTGGCAAGACCTATAAAACCAGAAGTGAACACAAGTGTGTCTCCAGTTTATGAAGATGGATGTAATGTCAAGGAAACAATGGATTGTGTCTAACTAACATGTATCTACAAACTCAATAGTAATGGAAGATTTGAGAATTTTAATGGAGCTGCATATTTTAAGAGGTCCAAACCAGCTTTACCTCTTTAGCTTCCAGAATGCCAGAAAATATCTTGCTGATGCCAGCCAGAACAACAGTTTGTTCCTTTGTCTTCAATTCAAGCTTTGTGGCTCAGGAACTTGTCCCTGCCAAAAGAAGACCAAAGAACTTTACCTCTGCTTGTGCTCTTACCAATTCAGGCAAACACAATGAAAAATCAGAGTAGTTGTTCTTCTAGAATTCTGAAATTCCTCTGTCCTGCCTCCTTGTCACTTTTTCAGAGTGACTTTGGGAAACCAAAGCATAGCAAATTTATCATCTTCAAGACATCATTCTAATCCCAGTTGTTAATAATTATTGTTGAACATTTTCAAAGTACAAAAAAGAAACAGGAGACTTTCTCCTAGAATGAAACTTGGCAAATTTGAAGCTGATTGCCTGCAAAGACAATATCTTTTTGGAGGGTTGTTCAAGAAACTACTAGAGTCCTTTTTCTCTCTGTTGACTTCAAAGCACTTCATTGGTACTTACATTCCTGAAATTTGAAAGCAACAACCTCTTCAGAGCCTTTTGGTCCTTCTTTCATGACTTGAGATTTTAGAATACCAGTGTCTAATTGTGATTAGCTACTCCGATTCATTCATACTTACCTTGTTTTGGGTCACATACTAGTCAGAAGATAATGAGAAGATCCAGGTATGAAGACAACTGGCCACGTTCTTTAAGAAAGACAAATTAAATTGAGTACCAAAGCAGGTTCTCAATTGGATTTCTAGAGTTCATTTTTTCCTTTGACAGGATACAGCTTTTCTGTGTGCTGTGAAGTTCAAAAACACTATCAAGATGATCCCCACTACAAAGGCGTTGTAGGAAGTTGTAACTTTCACCTGGAAATCTCTGTAATACTGAAGCAAGAAGACATTTCTAATCAGTTCAGGAATGATGCTAGTAATGTGCACTCATTTATCATGACTTCAGGGCAAATGCCAGGGAAAAGCATCAAAGCCATCATTTTCTGGTTATAATACCAGTGCGTAATGCTATCTTCTTCCAAGAACACCACAGGAATTTGTGACCATTACACTTAAAAAATGCAAGAGAATGACTGTGAAATTTTGTCGTCTAAATTAACTTCAAGCATGGATGGTGGATATGCTCTCTGTTTTGTGTTGAATTTATTTACTTATTCATTTGACAGTACTAGTTGTTCTTTCCCTTTCTTTTTCTGTGATGATCAAGATGACTACAACTATTAGTTGGGAATCAGCAACCATAATCTTGACTACTTCTTAGTGAACCAGACTTTATGTATTTTTTCCTGGGCAATGAGAAATCCTTCTAATTGTTCATCTATGCCAACTTTTAGGTGAAAAGCCCTTGAGTCATCCTTTTCCCCGGTTCTAATAAGGCTTGAGACAGGGTGACAGAAATTTTTCTGAAATCCTCCAAATCTGCCACCTTTCTTCTGTTTCTTATCTGTATTAGAGTGATGGCGTGATGGGTACTCATACTGGAGAAAGTTAAAATTAGATTCCCTTAAAATAATTTTATGTTCTCTAAATGAGTACCCACTACTCTGTCAGCACCCACTACTTTGGCTAAAATTTCTCCAAGCATGGGAAAGTCTTTTCTTCATGTGGAGATCCTAAATGAATGGGAAGAGAGAGGAAAATGATCGAAGGGTTTCAAGTTGATGACTGATTCATTGTTTTTAAACATTTTTTTTTTTCCTGCCTGGATATTGCTCTGCTGTTTTCTAACTTGTTTTTTAGTTGTCTTATATTCCCTCAGCTGTGGCAGTATTCCTGGAGCCAAATGTGAGTGCACTACCTCAAAATGCCAGCAATGGAAGCTGGTAAGCAAGTGGGGAAAAATCACCAGAGGAATCTCTGAAGCTTGGGACAAAGGCAGAAAACACATCAGTACTGCACTAAAAGAGCAGCAGGTACCCTCATAGAGAAGATAAAAATTCAGGTAAGGAAATAATTTACATTTCTATTTTGATCTCATCCAAATGGTTTGTTACTCTCCATTCAAAATCCCAGAAAAAATAACACACCATAAACATCTGAAGAAAAAGATGTCAAATGTGATGAATTTAGACTACCTGATTTTTTAGTGGGGATAATTTGAAGTTCAATCTTACCCAATTTCTTCGAAATTATATTAAAAGTTTAAAATCCATTATACCCATTAGGCAATTTAAAACCTCAAACTAGTTTTAAAACAAGGCTGGGTTTTTTTGTTTTGTTTTTTCATTTTTAGAATATTAAACACAGGAAACTGCTTGTTACAGGTTTTCCTTTCCAGTCAAGAACAACAGTAGGCTTTTCTTTATGTAAGCGAGGTCAGATAAAACCAAAGACAGGACTCTTGCCATCCCTCCTTCTCCATTTACTTTCTCACAGTTGGAAGGGTAGTGTGACTCTTCACTATGCTTCAGTTTCCTCATGTGTAAAAAGGAAGGAGATTGTTTTTATCTCCCACTTGAGATGACTAGATGGAATAAGTGGTGTAAAAGAGAAGAAAATTACATGTATTCAATTAATTGTCTTGCAGTCATTTATGCCGCCATGCTGCAGTCCCACTATGGAGTTGTGATCACCACAAAAACCTCAAGAGGATATATCCTTGTCTGAATTGCTACAGTTATTATCTGTTACAGAAAGTAAAATAAGGTTTATGTTTAAGTCTTCTTTTAATATAAAACTGTTCTCTGTAAATGAAAAATTCTGTGAAGTTAGAACAATTCTACCATAAACTTAATTTCTGTGCTGAGTTACAGAAACATTGAGAAAGTTTAGTGCATTGTAGTGGCGTTACTTTCTTGGAAGAGAATAATAATGAAGTACTTTCGAAAGACTAATTAATTTAGCCTTGACATAACTCATATGTCTTCATCAGATATACACTATGATAATTGTCCCAGTGAGTTGTATCCATTAAGTTTATTTTGTAAACTATTAAGTTCAAGGAAATATGAATACAGACCCATATTAATTTGTTTCATAGTATTTAAATGTGTAAAGATTTTATTAAAGCAACAAGTTATTAAAGTTGAGTTTAATCTTGTAATGCATGTTTCTAATGATTTGCAGCATGACATTTAAGTTAAAAACCATAAAGGAGAAAAAAGGAAAATAATCTTTTTGTAAGCATTATTTAAATAAATTTAGTGATCTTTTGAGGTGCTGTGCAACCCTTGTCGGAAGCAATCACTATCAGCAGGTCCAAAACTACCTCAAACATCTAGATAAGGAACTAGCTGTCTGAATCGAATATTGTCTTTTGAAGTGTGTCATCTGTTATTTTATGGTGTTTCCTGTAACCTACTAGCCATAGAAATGACTGTAAGTAGAGTTCTCAGAATGCTCACATTTTTCAAACCTTAAAGTTCTGGGGTTTTGTTTTGTTCTGTTTTGTTTTGTTTTTTTACTTTAAACCTATATGGGAAGAACACACTTAAATCTTTCATTGGTCATTTAGAAGGTGTTGTATTCTGACCTTACGGCTCTTTTCTATACCACAGGTTAGCCGTGGACTTATTTTCAAAGAACTTTTCAATTACTGTGTTATCATAGTTTAAGATTGCTGATATACTTGCAAAAATTAGTATTATCTATCAGTTTCTATTGCATTTTGGTGACAAATCAATGAGTTTGAATTTGAGTATGTTTAAACCTCTTCCTTTGGGGTTACTGTTATTGCTTGGGGGTGTTTTTGAGACCATGCTCTTTTGCTAAAAGAAGATGCTCTGATTCTGAAATATGTTTTTTCCTGTCATCTTATACTTTTCCTTGTAAGTTAAAGAAAGTTTCATCTATCCCAGTTTTGTTTTCTGTAACTAATTCCATAACAGTGTAGTACTTGACATGTGTTTGTTTCTTAGGCAAACGTGTAAAACTCCTCAAGTCCGAATGGAGAAGTAGAGAAAGGAGGTTTCTGCTGTGCCTGATGACAATTTTTGATTTTTCCACACACACAAAATATTCTGGCTCCACGTTGGAGCACTAGTTGTGATGAATCCTAGTCTTGGTCGGATTCTAAGGAAGGGCCAGAACGTTCGTTGAGGAATAAAGAGTCAAACCACTCCAGAAAATGTGTTCCAGCCCTGGTTTATTACTCACAGAGCAGCAGGTGTGTACAAATACAGGTTTACACAGTATTAACAGGAATTGTTGTACCTTACTCCTCATTATACTTGCTTAGTTTGCTGCAGGTGCCCAGGAATCGTGACTTATTTGGGCAGAGCTTCAGGAGGGTGGTTGGAAAGACTCTATGTTGTGCTCCTAAGCAGCCTCAGTGTGTTAGTCAGATGCTTCTGGGAGCCTTAAAACATCTTTCTTCGCTCACTCTCCTTTCAAAGGTAGACCCAGTTATTGAACTTAAGTCACTCCCTATCATGGGAAAACAGTAGATGCTCTGGAGAGGAAAACAGTGCTTAGAAAGGAACTGCATCTTGGTACATTCAGTTAGGTGTTGCTTCATAGTTGAAAGCTCAGCATCCCATACTGGATTGCTTAAAATTCAGAAAAAGTTGGGAGAGGCATATTTCCACTATATTCCTAAAATATGCTAGATGTTGTCTGTTTAATCTTAAAGCTGTGTTTAAGATGAAGAACTCTGTCATTTTCAGGAATGTATGCCATGCTGTAAAACATTTTTCCTTTACCCATTTTTCTAGTCCTAGCTTTAAGGTCATTTGAAGCAAGTGGAAAGCTCAATTTACATGTGAAGGGTTTCCAAAGCTTTTGATTTTAATCACAATTTTTAACACTAATTGTCTAGATCTTCACTTTAACACCAAAAATCTCCTGTTGAAATCATTAAGAGCAGTGGGAAAAGAAGAAATACAGAATTATACTTCAAATGGCATTGTGTGAAATGAATTTTCAACATGTTTGTTTCTTTCTAATGGAAGGTCCTAAGCACAAGAATTATCACAAATGCAATTCTGATTAGTCACAGTGCAATAAAAGTATGAAATAATTAAAAGCTTTAGAGTCTGGTGGTTATCAAAGACATGGGAAATTTTCAAACCATTTCAGTGTACTGGGAAATGTTCTGTTTAATTAATAAAATGAGTTAGAGTTGTTTGCCGAAGGACAGACCTGAGGATCTAGAATTCTAAATTGCTCCATTAGAGGCTTGGGAACACGTTTAGGCTAACAGCTTTCACACTGTGGTGCCTGAAACAAGAGAAAAATTTAAAGCTCTTGAGTCTTGATAGCAAAAGTTAGGTAGGGCCAAAGTTTTACGAGCAGGAATTTAAACACTTGAAGACTTGAAAAAATGTCTATCAATATGTAACCTTCTCTGAAGGTAAATGAATCCATATAGTTATCATTAAATATCTGTTTTCCATACTGCTCACAAATCACTCAAATTTCACCTTTTGTCATTAGCCCAAGTCAAATAGCGGTCTGTGATACTGAAACAAGGGCGTGTGTCCTGATCCACAGTTCTCTGCTGCAGTTACTTTATCAAGTATACCCCTGAAATACCACGGAATCACCTTAACAATTTTCAGACTTTTGAAATTGTTCCTTGTGCCCCAGAAACTTAGTTATCTAGCATAAACTCCCAAATCCACACTTACCTACTGTTAAGTGCATATGAATGTAGGAACCTTATTGCAAAAAGATCCTTAACAGCTCTTTTTGTCCAGCTTCCCCACTTCTTTAGAAAATAAATTACAGGATTCTCAAGCTGTGAGCAAATTGTGAGCCTGTCCTTTGTTAATGTTTGCAAAGTACTTTTGAGTATCACTGGTACAAGGCAGTAGTATTAGATCAGAAGTACCTTCCAAGCTTACAAGTTGAACTGTTTCAGTGAACAAACATGCACGAGTAGCAATGCAAACTGTCATTTGCTTTCATAAGCCGCATATGAATGATAGTGCATGGCAAACACGCTGTATGGATTTTGAAGTTCCAGGAAACAGTGTGTTTCCATCTGTTCAAAAGATTCATTTCCAACCTCGACCTCATTCGCAGACGGTGTAAGTGGAAAAAGTACATTGGCAGATGTTTGTTTCTGGTTGTATGGGCCCTTCTGTTTCTGCCGTGTAATATGCATATTAGGTGTTCACTACCAGAACAAAGTTAGTTATGTAATGGAAAAATATGACTGATACAGCCCTATTCAGGTCCATTCCTTATTAGGAAAGTTTTGCTAAAGAATCACTTTTTTGACCATGTTTCATTAATATTTTTTGTGGTCTGTTTACGGACAGTATAAGAAAGAATATAAAAATAAGGACACAAAATGGATGGAAATGTACTACATACAAATAAGCGCTGTCTTAGTACAAGATCTCTGTCTTATCTCCCTGTCTTGGAGGACAATCCATAGTTAGGCGTTTCTTCAAGCCATTTCTTAGGCCCCTTTCTTCAAACGTGTATTTAAGGGATTCTTGTGGCATTCTCTATATTTAGCTTATCTCTTCTTGATCATTAAATACATTTGTGAGACCCTTTTTATTTTTACTAGAAATCCGCACACCATTTTCATTTCCCACAGGCCTTTAATATTTTACAGAAGAATGCTAAGGGTGCCAGGATGGTTTTTCTTTGTCACGTGAAATTCCACTTAGCTCAGAGCGAGCTATTAATTTCTTTTTTTTTAAATAATTTTCTTTCTCTATCTTACGTGTCTCAGGAAAAAAGAAAAAAGGGAAAAAGATAGTTTGATAATTCTTGAGTATGCTCAGATGACACTCAGTCTATGACCACACACACAATCCTATACAATTGATGGAACAGTTCTAATTAAAAAAAAAAAAAAAAGCCAGTATTAAGTTCTTTCTGTTTCTTATGTTTACTTATGTTCCTCGGTGAAAACTTGGAGCAGAGGGTCTGTCATAGTGCTGAATCATCTATGAAGGGAAGAAACCCTGGCTTAAAAATTTGCCTCTTTCTGCATTTGCACTGATACACAGCCCTGATGACATTATAATAGGCTTCCCTCCAACACTTTTCCCCCAGTAAATTCTGTTGTTTACTGTGCACGATGGAGAAGAGATAGAATTGGAGTTGCAATGGCACCCATAGAAAGGCAAGTTGCTAAATTTCAAGTGCTTGACTTTGCAAACTCAAGAGTCTGTTTTTAATATGGATTTTGTGAATGGTTTGCGGTAAACATAGAAAAAAATTGAAAGAGCTGCCAGTCAAAAAAAATAGTAATGCATAAAGTTGTGTTAGGAAATGTTCCAGCATGTTCCAACATGCTTATTTCAATATACCATATATTGTTATCTATTTTCTTCTAACGTGATTAAATAACAATAATTAATTACGTGCCTCATTTGCATGTAGAAACTATTCTGTAGTTTGCAAATAATTACTGATACACTTGTTTCTCTGAAGAAATAGAAGATTTGTACTACACCTAATTGTGATCCTGTAACTTTGATGCTTAGGTGCATGAATATAAGGAAAAGTGCTTTACTATTCAGGGAATATTCACTCTGCCATTCTTTACATCCTGTTGTCTTGGTTTTCCTCCCTTCCTCCTCTAAGGCAGAAAGAAGTATTAAGTAAAAGTATCAGGCTGGGTTTTTGTTGGGGATCTATTCTTATGGAATAGGTGGTATTATCTGCTGTATTCATCAGCTGTGGGGATTTGAGAAGTGAGGACATTTTTCACCCCTTGTCAGCAGCACTGGAATGGAGACTGTCCAGAAAATCTCTTGAGCTAGTAGCTTTTCTAATGCGCTGCCTGTGAGGTCTTTTCACCTCTGGTCCATTCTGGGTTACCCTGGCAAAAATGTTCTACCCAAAGACTGAATCTGTTTTGAACATTTAGTGAGCGGAAGAAATGTGGAAAACTTCAGTTGCATTTAATTGTATGTTGTTGTTTTAAAATAAAACAAGTGAGTTCACGTACAATTACAGCCAATTTACAGTAGCCACTCACTAATTTAAATTAAAAAGCCTGCAACTGCAGAGTAATTATACTTTAATTGCACATTTAGTACAAGAAAGTGAAACGAGTCTAATGCATTGTATTTATGATATAACAACCATGTGAAAAAAATATATTAGCATAAAGGGAGTAATTATATTCCACTAATGAACAAATTACTTTAAATCAACACATAGGATGCTAAAGGTTTTATGTCTTTTTTTTTCATTTGTATTGTTAAACAGCCGCAAAGTTAATTTTCCACACATATTAATTATTAACTGAAAAATTGATTAGACTTGATTCGCACCCATTCAGTGTGTTACTGTTCTCTTAGGATTTTAAAGACTGGACACATACTGCTATCAGTCCCCCTTTTCCTATAAAGATCTTTGGCAAAATACCTTGCTTCTCAGCCACTCCAACAAAATAGCTTTTACTATATAAAAAATTAAGCATTTCTGGGAATACTGTCACTAGATATTAGCTAAAATTTCATTGCTTCTTTATGAAACTGCCTTTAGCATCTGAAAGGTCTATTCTCTCCCTAATGTGTATGGATATATAACTTCCATTAATGTTAATGTCTGGTCTGTGCTTGCATGTAACAAGTATTCCCTTCTTACATAGCATTGTGTGACCTGGAAGTTAACAGGAAAAGAAAAAAAAAAGAAAAAAAAAAAAAAAGAGGGCAGGCAGAATAATAAAAATTCTGGCAAGGGAAAGCAGTTAAAAACTCCAATCACGTAATTGTAAAAACTAGGAATATGCAGCTTGACTTGCTGTGCAGTCTGTATAAACAAAATGACCTTTGTATATGATTAGCCACCTGTTATAGAGCACAGATTTGAATGGCTATCTGATTTTTTTCCTCTTTATATGAACTATTTATTCTCTGTAACAGTGTATGTTGCTTTTATAGGGATATTTTCAGCACACAGTTGTAGAGGTAGATGGGGGGAAGCAGATAGACCTGCAGATTATGATTTTACTGAGTGAGTTTGTGACTGAAGAGAACACATTTGCACTTCCAAATAGCCATGTAACTGAGCAGTCATGTAGGTGTGAAAATACCTTTTTTGCTGGCTGCAGTTTATCACCTTAGCCCATGCATTGGCAGAGCTGGATGTAATAGAAATAATAAATCACAGAATGGTTGAGGTTGGAAGGGACCTCTGATAGTCCAACTCCTGTGCTCAAGCAGAGTCACCTAGAGCCTGTTGCCCAGGGCTAGATGACTTGAGAATATCTTCAACGATGGAGAGTGTACAGCCTCCCTGGGCAACCTGTGCCAGTGCTCAGTCAACCTCACAGTAAAAAAGTGTTTCTTGATAGAAATAATAAATCACAGAATGGTTGAGGTTGGAAGGGACCTCTGATAGTCCAACTCCTGTGCTCAAGCAGAGTCACCTAGAGCCTGTTGCCCAGGGCTAGATGACTTGAGAATATCTTCAACGATGGAGAGTGTACAGCCTCCCTGGGCAACCTGTGCCAGTGCTCAGTCAACCTCACAGTAAAAAAGTGTTTCCTGGGAGGGAACCTCCTGTGTTTCAGTTTATGCCCATTGCTTCTTGTCCTGTAACTGGGCACTGCTTGAAAAGAGCCTGGATCCATCTTCTTTGCACCCTCACGTCAGGTATTTGATGAGATCCCCCCTGAGCCTCCTCTTCTGCAGGCTGAATAGTCCCAGCTCTCTCAGCCTTTCCTCATAGGAGGATGCTCCAGTCCGTTATTCGCCTTAGTGGCCGTTTACTGGGCTCTTTCCAGTAGCTCTATGTCTGTCTTGGACTGGGGACCCCCAAAACTGGACACACTCCTGCAGGTGTGGCCTCTCCAGTACTGAGCAGAGGTGAAGGATCACCTCCCGCGACCTGCTGACAGCACTTTGTCTAATGCAGCCCAGGACACCATTAGCTGCCTTTGTGGCAGGGGCACATTGCTGGGTCATGGTCAACTTGGTCTCTCAGAAGTCAGCTGGCACGATCTCTTTTTAATAGCAAAGGTCTACTCTGTGGGTACGTAGGCAGAATAGAGAATGCAGCTGAGTTCCCGTGACTGTGCTTGGCCAGTTGTGCCTCTGAGGAAACCGGCCTCTGATTCTGCTTTGGTTTTGGTCTGCTCTGTTGTTCGGAAAAATAAGAAGCTTTGACCCTGCATCTACATGGTCTCTTTGAGAGTCTCACATCCTTTGATCTCTTTTCAGTGTGCTTTGCATCACTTGATTTACCACAGTTTTTTTGTATCTATATATTTATATAACTATATATCTATACATCTATCTATTTCAAGGTAACTTAATAAAATCCACCTGCAGATAGGATCAGAAGATATGTATTTTACATTATGGTACTCAGTGGCACCTGGGTCCATGAGTAGAATTCCAGCTTGTTACAATAAAGCAAAAAGTAAATAACAATAAGATGCTGTGTCAACTTTTTGAGCTTTGTTGCATGGCATAGAAATATGTTGCCTGACTTTTAAATTAATTCTTCATTATTTTTTCAGGCAATCTTCCACTGTAGAAGGGGCCACATGAGGCTGTTTCCAACAGCAAGAACAAAACAAAACAAGAGCAGTGTAATAAATAAACCCATGTATCATAAAAATCACAAGGCACAATTTTATTATTGCCTTCGTAAGTGCAGTTCATAGAAACAACTTGGTGGAGAAGGCAAACCAAAGTAATGAACTCCTTGAACAGTCCTTTTAATATTCTGGTCTATGTTCGTGCTCTGCAGAGCTGACAAGAGCTGTATGCAAACAGTTTTGCTGAGGGCAAAAGAATGTTTCATCATTAAGGAGCATGACCCTTCTCTCTGTGATCAAAATCAAAATCATATGCCCCTTGATGTCATAAACTGTTATCGTGACCATTCCAAAGGGTTGTTCCTCAAGAGTTGGGATGTTGTCCCCTGACACAATTTGATATTAAAATGTTACATGATCATTAATTGTATCCACTGACACAGCAGAAATATTCCTCAAAGTTATGTTTCTTTGATATGACGGATATTTTTTCTTTTAATGTTTAAAATCCAAATCAGACACAGGGAAAGTCCAATTACTGTGAAATGCTTGGTCTTCCACTCTTTCTCTGTGGTCCTTCTGTTCCACTCTTGTTTCATGTTAGGCTGGATGAAGCCACTCTAAGTGAACTCCTCGGTAGTTATTTTATACCTTGTGAATAACAGGATCTCTCTCTCTCTCTTGTTTATGTATGCATGATTTTTGTCCTGTTTCTCCACTAGGTGATTATTGCTTGCTGAGATGCATTTAGCCCTTATCAGGACATTGCCTTTTCCAACCTAAACGATTCTATGATTCTATGATTGTGTTTTAAAGTAGCATGTAAAGAATGGAAGAATACATCTCCAGTATCAGTCACTGTTATACTCAATGGCTAACATTTTAAAAGCATAGTTGTTACCATACGGAAGGATGAACAGAATACAGAAATTTTCCCTGAAACCAATGTTTTAGACATTTGTGGGTTGGTAATTTGTGACCTTCAGACTTTTTTATTATATTTTTAAGCTTGGTCACATTTCAGTTTCTCCTTGTCAAGTCCAATTCCAATAAAGCACTTAAACACACAATTTAAGTTGGGGAGAAATCCCATCTAATACCATTGGGAATTATTCACTTATTTAAAAACAATTGGAAGAGCTTTGCTGGACAAAGATCTTATATTTCAGTCTCCGTTTCCAGTACTTCAGAAATAGATTCTCTATGTACAGTTTTGATTCTCTGATTTTCTTTTTCTTTACAGGTAACCCGATAGCTAAAGACAAATCAAGTCAGTCTCAAGGCTGATAACATTAAATACAACACATAGGAATTTCATTCCTCCAGGCAATCCTTGAAGTGAAATTTTATACTGCTGGGGTGTATCCTTCAGAAACAATTGTTTCAATGAGAACCTGGCTTGTAATCAGCAACAGCCTTGAGATCAAAACTACTGGAAAGTTGTTTTGAACTTCTGTGTCTCAAAGATTTCAACTGATTGAACTGTGTACACTTGTAAAATTGCACTTGCTGAGGAATTTGCAGCTGTAATCACAAGAGCTGATATTCAAAAGGTGCAGAAAAGCAGCAGTCTTTCAGATTCTTCATTCCGGACCGGTGGCTTTTCATCTTGATGAAGTCAACCTCCAAAATGTATTGGTTTCTTCTCTCTAAAATGATCCCTGGTCCTCCATTGAGGTTGCTGGTGGGACTGCACACTGCTTTAATTAAATTTCTGTTGCAGAAATTGTCCTCTGGCATGGCGCAGTTTTAGACATTTTTATTTGTATTCTAATCTTGGAGCTCTCAAAGGTGCATATTTCAACATCTTGAAGTTGCTTTTGTTATAGGAATGGAAATATATATCCATTGTTAATAATTATTGTTGACAAGTAATAGTTATCTGAATACATCAGTCATATTAGAATGTATAGTCAGGTTGACATGTTTCCCTAAGGCTAACCAACTACTGCAGCTCTTTGGCAGTTAAAAAAGTAGTCGTCAAAAGTCAATTACCACCTCCATTATAAGGCATTTTATATCTTTAAGATATACATTTCCATTTAGTTTGAAGGAGATGGGTATTCCTGATGTGTACTTTACTTTCCTTTTTTTTTTTTAATTCATTGAAATTCATGGTAAGCAGTCGATGACAGTATTTCATCCCTTTTTATAAAGGTAGGCAGGGGTGTGAATGAGTTTTGCAATTATGAAATTGGATGGTAATCATTCAGAATTTTTGTCTTTTTATTAAAAAAATAAAATCTTTTGCCTGAACCTAAGTACTGTTGGATGCTTATGTAGATGTCTGCTCAGTCTGTTTGCTATAAAGGAAAAAAGTTCTAGTGCCCTCCCAGATTTACAGTTCGTGGGTATTTTGCTTGCTTACAGTCATCCAATTCAGATCTGATCCTTGCCAAAATCACATTTACTTTTTTATTTTTTGTTTTGGTAGCAATTTTTGAACTTTGTGATGTGTTGTTACATGAAAAAAAATCCTCAATATTTAAAGGCCTTAAGCATCTATGTGCTTTTTTCTAAGTTATTACAGAATGTATAATTTTATACTCCATTTAATGTATATTGTACCATCTGTAATATTCATACAAGAGAAATTTGGCAATTCCTTTTAGTGACGTTGCATAAGCATGCTGACTGGAGAAGCTGAGGGAGTTTTGACTGTATGCTTTGATGCATTGAAATGAAAACCACACACACTTAATGGTAGTCAAAAATATGTAGGAGCAACCTTATTTACAAGTCCTGTGTAGTTACCAGACTCCCAGAAAAACAGGGAAATTATTTTATCATTACAAGCCATTGACATGGCTAGGTAGTTATATATTAAGTTCCATGATGGATGAACACCCTGGAGTGCTCTGCCTGTCACAGTAGACCCTGCTGTTCCGAAACCATTTCATTACCTCTGCTGTATTATTGCACAGGAGAGCTTAAATAAAATAAATGACTGTTGGGAATAAAATTGAAAAGTATATTCTATCACTCTGCTGAGAAATAATAAAAAATATTGGCAGGGAAAGATATTCTTTTCTGATTGAAATTTAATTAGGATAAACTGTTTGTAGCAGCAACTAGGTAGCTCAGTATTTTAGGCTGGATTAACATTGTATGGATTTGTGCTAACAGGTGCAGGACAGAAGATAGCATCTTAAAGAGATTATCTGGGACAGTGCAAAGTGTAAATGTGCTGTTTTGTAAAATCAGAATATGGCCTCTCTTTGGTCAAAAATATACATCATGGCTTTCAATATTTGTTTTCTTTGTTCTTAAACCAACACTGAAAATACTGTATTATATACAAGTGTAACACATGCATATCAATAAGTGAAAATAAATGGATTTTCAAATATACTGAACAGATTATCTGCAGTAGATTAATGTTGTGAATATTCATAGCAAGTGAATAAAATTGTAATATAAAATAGAGTTCCCTGTATGGACGTGCGCTTTGGAGATCTATTCTGTTTACCCATGGAGCAAAATAATTTTTTTTTCAGTGAATAAGAATCTCAAGGATTATATGAATTTTGTATTTCTTCAGTAGAAGGGAATATGTCCTACCACTTTAAAAGGTCCTTTTCCAAAGGAAACTGATATCTAGCACAACTGTTGTAGCATTGTCGTGGGGAATTCTGCTGGGTGTACTGTTGTTTTCAGGCCAGACTGAATAAAAATGTTGTAGGTTTTGGGTTTTTTTCCTACAAAATGAGAATCCTGAAAAATTCTTATTTAGACTTTTTCAGTAGCAGTAGAACACAGTAGACATTCCTGAAGAGGTAATGTTTCAGGTTAATTTACTGAACTGTTTTTTTTTTTTTTTTAAAAAAAAAGGCCAGTGCAACAGTGAACTCCGCTTGTGCATCTCGAAACAAGCTGGGAACCATAGTTCAGCTGGCCATCGTATCTGTTTTAGTGCTGCCTTTGAAAATAGAGTACAGGTGACTAGCTCAGCTGTGGGCATTCATGTTGTAGGCATGTGAAAAGGAATCCTGCTTCAATTGCTCCTTTATTCCTTATATACTACTTCCCAGATTATTTTATATACTCGGCTTCATCTGATTACAAAGATGATCAGGTATTATGATCAGCGGGAAATCCATGTTACCCTTGGAATTCAGTAATCGTCAAGAACTCTGAATTGCAGGAGAATATGGGTTCCTCTTCTGCAGTTCCATGTGGCAGTGCACTGACAGGGAAAGAAAACTCACTGCTTTGTTCAAACCTTTCAAAATGAAATGTATTGGATCAGTTCAACAAAACGTAAAGGAAATCCTGATATGAGTCTTAATGGAAAAAAATTTCTGTATCAGATCTTATAAATCTAAAATAGAGCTTAAAAAATATTCAAGACTGTATCTTCGTTGTATCTGGCTTATTGGTCATAAGTGCTAACTTTTGAAACAGTACTGCTGCAGATACCACTGGTACTACCTTTAAATCCATCTATTATCCTATATCCTTTAAATCTTCCCATTTATCCTATATCTTTTAAATCTTGGCTCCTCCAGTTCTCTAGGATGTTGCTGGTGTAGCGGGTCAGTACTTCACCAAGCCAGGGCAGCTCTGTTTCGTGTAGAATCTATGTGCTTTAAAACTGGAGACAGAGTACATCAGATGATAGATTTGTTTTGAAACGAAAAATCTACTATAAAGCATGTTATTTTGTTAGGGTTCATAAAAAAATATATGCAGGGTTTTTGTGGTCATTATAATTATACAGCTGGCTTTTATAGTTTCCAGGTAATGCATGGATGTCTGTAACAACAAAACAGAAAGATGTTATTGACATTCTTTTCTGGTGATTTGCTGCCTTCTCCTTCCTGCCTTGAATTTTACACATCTGTTGTCAACGAAGATATTGGCAAGGAAAAGGAGCACAGTTTTGGTTTGTAAGAGAAGTATTGCCTTAATCTCTAGTTTCTTTTTGCCTATAGTTAGAGAGCTCTGTAGCAAACATCACACCTGAACATTCTGATGGCATTAAGTGATTCCTCATGGTTTCAGTGGTATTAAACTGAATAATAAGAATTACCTGATCACTTTGTTAGTCTTTATCACAGTTTGTACCCTGAGAAAATTTTCTGTTTATTCTTTTATAAAATAAGAAAAAATTTCCCGATTGCATCTTTGATCTTGTTTCTGTAAGAGGTTATGCAACTTTGTGATACCACTTTACAGTCAGTCATTGCAAATACTTTAGAAAAAATGTCTTCCATGGCTGTTGTTTTGCATCTTCTGTATCCATCTGCACTGCTTATGTGGTGACTACAAGAGGTAGTATATGAAAAGGCTGAATTTCCCACATCTTTGTTTTGACAAGTGATAACAAGTGTTGCCAACACCTCTTAATCCAAAACTAACTTAAGACCATCTGGCAGGGGGACCACTGATGGTGACAGCTGGAAACTATTGTATAAGGGAATGACGTGTCTTTCTCAGACTGCTGTTAGTGGGATGTCAGGTTAGGCAAAACCATTGTAGTATGGTTTCATCACCAGATATGGAGGTTCTGGGGATGTGGATTCTGCATGGGAACACTGGGGTGCATTCAGCATCCCAAAGCTGGGGCTGTTGGGGTGACAGAACATCCTCAGACCTGTTCTCTAGAGTGGTGGAAAGGTCAGTCTCACGTGTCTCTGGGATTTACTCCAGAGTCAGACTGCAGAAATCGGAAGGCACCTTGGTGATTTCAGTAGGGCTTGGATAAGACCTTCAGTTGCAGTTGAGAGTGTCCAGCATCTTCATTATGAAGCAGGTTCATTAAAATTCACATGCCTGTCGCTATTCAGGTTAGTGGTTAAAGAACCTTCCCTCTATTTTCAGTCCCTCCTTGCTACTGCACAGGGAATACTGCGTGGCAATGGGAAGTGAAATCCAGTTATTCCTTGATAGATTTTCCTGATTAAATATCACTAATCACATCAACATTAGCCATGATTGAACGACTTGAAATGTATCTGGTTTTCAGTTCTAAAAACCGATTTATTGCACAACTAAGTTCAAGAAATAGTTTGTGTAGTAGAAATACCATTGCCCATATGTAACCCTAACTGTAAAAGTTCTGTATTAGCTCTTTAAATTATGTTTATATTCATAACTGTAAAATTACAGAGGTAACAGCAGGGACATTCTTTTTTTCCCTATAACATGAGGTAACCTAAAGACCCTATAGGTTGGGATTTATGGCTTTGCTTTCACTGGTTCAACTGCACAGCTGGGAAAACAACATGTAAAAATATTTATGTTACTGTCATTGCTGAGACATTTTTCTTGAATATGATGAATAGGTGGAGTTGCAAGTTTACCCCATATCAGCATATTGGTTGAATCTTTTGATCTCTTTCCTCCTTACAGTCATAACAAATGTGACAAAAACTGAACTTGAATCCTCCAGCTTTATGTCTTATTATTTAGATCTGATCTCCAGAACTCACAAAATGTACACTAGTTGTTTTAGTTGCCATGGCTCTGTATAAAGGAGGTTTTTTAGTCTGTTTCTCTCTTTATGATTAATTCTGGATGTCTTGTCTCTATTTGGGTGTAGAGAATATAATCCTTCCTGTTACTGCTTTAGAGTTTGGGTCTCTGTTGTTGTTGTTGTTCTTTTTACTTTTCTTTGATGATTTTCTCTTTTCCTGGGATCCAGTCAGTTCTTAGGAAACTTCAGTAGTGATGAGAAGAGTTTTTAAATAAATAGTGGCCTGGAACTGAACACAGGCTCTTCGTAGTTCTTGGAGAGAAGAGAAAGAGAGAGATGACATGTCTCTATCATTTTCTCTTAAAATGGTTTCCAGCTTAAACTATTCTGTCTGAATAGAAGCATTTTTTCCTGACTATAAATGGTCTGTGTTTCAATATGCTCTCTGATCATAAAGCTGATGAAATGGTCCTCTCTGTATGGCAGATTACCTCAGCAGAATTTACAAATGGAAGATGATGATTTTGCTAATGTCCATGGGCAGGTACACAGAATTTGGTCCCAGATGCTCTGCCTAATGTTCATGGCAAAAGTGACTCAAAAACAATGCCTCCATATGCCGTAATTGCTGGAATTATTTCTCAGGCATATTCCCTTGTCATCCCTCATATGTAGAACTCATTAGATTCCTAGTGGGAGAACATATGGAGAGGAGAGATGATGGAAAACATTGTAAAACAGATTGTGTATTTAAATTTATATTATAAAAGACCTCTGTGCGCAGGCAAACTTAATGGAGAAAGTTCAAACTCTTTCTTCCCACTTCACAAGGAAATCGACATTTATGGAGCTGTTATCTAAGTGCATTCAAAGACACTTATAGATGATGGGTTAAAGCCTGGCTTTAGGGATACTAGTGGGAATTTTGCTGCTAATTTGAGGTCAACTCGGTATTTCCTACATGATTTTTCCAAATATTTAGTTAAAATATGGGTGTGTAAGATCTTTTCGCTAATAGGAATGACCAGAAGTCACAGTTCCACCCATACAAATCTGTTGGTAGGATCAGGCCTTTGGCTGTGTGTTTGTGATTCCAGTGTCAACACAATGACTTTTATGAATACTTTGTGTTTTACAAAAAAAAGCAGTAAAGTTTCTTTCATCTTGCTCAGCTGACTGATGGATGGGGATCATATCCAGTGCAGAACTCTTTTAATGACTACTGAATATTAATAATTAATCCTTTATCCGTTCTTATAGTTAAATAAAGCAAAAATAAGCTAATCATACATGAATTCAAAATATTATATGCTGATGTTTGTGACGCTTTTTTAATTACACTTATGACTCTTTCCTGTTTTATGGTAAATTTTTTCTCTTCTTATTTTTTACTCAATACTAACCACGAAGCTGGTTTCAACAGGGATCACTTGGGGTACTACAGAGAGTCCCAGTGGTGGAGGGGGAACTAGGAGAAGTTACCCAGATGGGAGGTGGATATACTGATGTCTGGGAACACCGTGACTTTATGCAGTGACTGCTGAAATATGGCCTGTCACCTAGAGAAACATTTCTGCAGACATCATTGTTGCCCAGCTCCTAAAGAAACAATTCTGATAGGATATCTCTTATGGCATGGAGCAGCATCAAATGTCATACCTGCATGAATATTGGAAGGACACAGAGAAACAGAGCGGACAACTCTTACAGTGTGGCTCTACAGGCCTTAAAAATGTCAAATACGTCCAGAGGATGTTTCCATCTAGGGCATTGCCTTTCTAAAAGGAGACGCAAAATGGCTGTTTAGGTAGCATTTGCAGTAGAGCTGTGTGTGTATTTGCAAATATCCCTGTCTAAAGGCAAGATTTGGTGTCGTGTTTGGAGAGAGGGCCTCCAGAAATTCAGATCTGACCCCCCTCCATTACTGCTGGAATTGGACTGTGTTACTGTACTGTTCTTCTACGTCAGAATTGCACATCTGCTGCTGGCAAGCTGCACTACTTGCCCTGCACCTTTCCAAGCAGAATAGTTGCTCTGACAAGCCTTTTTTTGGAAGCAAAACATGCATTACCATACAGGCTTTTGTCTTATACTGACAACTCTGGTTGTTCTATATGTTTTTTCTGACAGCTACAGCATAAATGTTTATTATTAGGTGAAAGTTTGAAATTTATTATTGTGCACCAATCTGAACAATCCACTTAAAAGACGTATCTTGCAGCTTCTTATGTGTTCATCCTATTACCACTTACTCATTTGTGCTATATATGTATTAGCCTTTCTGTCAGCTACTAGTGACACCTTTTAAAATAGTGTCATCGGTTAGTGACTTTTTAGTCACTGCAGGAAAATGCTCTTTGGGTTGCAAGTCTTTCATTAGCATGTTGTGGTTTTTCCGTTCTGTCGGTACCAGCATTAGGAACTAGATGATGAAGTAGTAGAAGAGCCTTGAAGATGTTCTGATTTAATTACTCTCAGGCAAACAGCTAGACCTTGCTCCGTTAAGGAAGTTTTAGCTCCTATGTGTAAGACTGTGTTCCATCATTCAGAATATCTAGCCCTCTGCTTTGATTCAAATTTGATTATACAGAAATTTGTGCAGTAGTAATATTAATATAAAAGATTAATAGCTACTTGAAAGATGAATCCTTACATATTGATGTATGCAATGAAGCATCCAGGACATCTCAAATTCAGGACTTTACTTCATGTTCCTAATGGGTCAGGAAAGTAGCAAGTATTTTCCCCGTTTTTATGCCTTTGGAAGGAAATAGAGATATAACAGAAGACTGGGAGCTGAAGTGCTGACTGAAGTTCAGTTAATGATGTGTTTATTGCCCAAGTCCATATAGCTCGGATTTTACCTCACATTTTGTTAAAATATGTAACATAAGGACCTTAAACCAATTAATTTCTGCAATTAGCAGTTCTGAAAGGAAACACAAAAGGAAGTACAAGGCAGTTTGTGCCTGGGTTAGCTCCACTGTCTTTAGAGAAGTTATTCTCTGGGTGAATCTGGTCTTAAGCATTCTCACTAAATAATTTAGAAATTTAAGCTGCAGTTAATTTGAACACCTAGATGAAAGGGCATATGAAACTTCAAGGGCTTAGGTAAGAACAAAATACAGATGACAAAAAATTTGGATCTCCTTTACAGTTTCACCAGAGGCCATACTGCTGTATAATTGTGGGAATTATATGGTCCTGGTCCCACCTCCAACAGACAAATACGTGAAATTGAGTCCTGTGCTTAGTCCTGCCATAGCTCATACCAAAGGCAATTTATGAAAGGCATTTGGCATAAAACTTTTCCTTTCAAAGCCCCAGTGCTAGATCTCTACTGCATGCCTGTGCTCCTTAAATCCTGAAAATAGAGCTTTCTGAGAACTTTGCTGGTGACTGAAGCTTCTTATGGACTTCTGTGAGGTTTAAATTTCATACTGACTACCTGTGCCAGCTGTTCCAAAAACTTTATTGTTGGTTCAAATTCCTGCCTGTCCTCACTTTGCTGTTGGTCAATATAGTAAAAAATATGCTTTGTAAATACTGTCTTTAAATTTGATGTATTTGATCATCTGCAGCAATTCCAAAATGGCATTTCTTACTTTGTGTCAAACTTGGAAATTCTTAAAATATCCTGAACAGTCATAAACTCAGTCGACTCATTCACAATAAAGAACTGTGATGCCTTAAGCTACTTTTTACCTGTCGGAGTATTGTCAAGGTGACCTTTCATGCTGTTTCAATTGCATAGCCTTGCCATTATTTAACTATTAGAATGATGGAAAGCTTGCACTTTGCTATTTGAGTGGCAACATTTCTAGACACAGGGACCTGAAAGAATGGAGCGTATGAGGGGCTATAATTAATGTGCCACATTAAGGAGTTAAGGATAAGTAGCCAAAGAAAGACTAAACCTGGTGGAGCAAAGCAGCTGCAGTCTAGTCTTGAAAACGAAAAATCCATTTGCAATGCTTTCTAGAATCCTAATATCTCCTGCTGGTGTCAAGTCATTAATGGTAGTTCATTTTTCCTGCACTGCGTCTTGACCATCCATCATTATTGAAATGTACAGGAAAATGCAGCCTCTGGAATGCTATTAAAATTCCTCCCAAATTTAAATATTAGTGAGATTAATGCTATATTATATTTTTACCTTCTATTTAAAAAAGACAAAATTAATTTCTATTTGTTTTAAATTTTTTACATATATATTTATACAAATAGAAGGAGTTAGAAAATATTGAACACCTGAAAGCTCTTTTTTTTTTGTGTGTGTAGAAATAATGAGTGTTAAAAAAGCCAGCTAGTGGCTATTATATTAGACCAGAATTAGTGATACACTAATTCTTGCCTACCCAGGACGTACTCACTGTGTAGAGAGGAAAGGTAAGCCAAAGCAAATAGGACCTGTTGTACACCACTCTATAAATTCTGAGTCTGTATGTCAGCGTATGTCTTCATTGGAGGACAAGGGATTTTGTATGATGTAAAGGCAACAGAAAGCAATCATAGAAGGAAGTAAAAAACCCATGTTTTGGGGAGTAGAGGGGTAAAAAAAGGGAAATAGTTATCTTTGTATGTTAAAATGCAAATTTAGGAAATTTTTTTTCTTTTTTTTAGTGAATTGAAAAGAAAAATAAGTTTTTGGTGTACTTTCTCAACAATAAACGAGAAATACTAATAATTTGCCTTCTAGGAAATAATCCTGCTGTAATTTTAGGTCTGTTCATTACCATGTTAAAATGTAATTGTTCCATGACTGTGTGATTAAACATATTCTGTCTACATGAAGCTTGACTCGTGTTGACAGAAAGCAAAATCATTAGAAACACGTGGCTGTTGAAAAACCTTTTGTCTTCACAATGCTATTGGAGGAGGATGAACATCACAGACTGTGGAAGCCGTGTAAAAAGCAGAACAGAAAGAGGTTTCTTTTTCCATCAGCAGTTAGGTGATTTATATACATGACTCTCATTAACATTAATGGGAGTTATCTGCCTCATTTTTTATGAGCCTGATGTGAAGTTAATGGCAGTCTTCCCATTGTCTCTAGTGGGCTGTGGATCAACCGCTAAGTGCACAAATGAGTTTGGTTGAAACATTGATGCTTGTAGGCTTAGAATTTCAACATGCTTCATTCACAGTTACAACGAAAAATGCTGTGTGAATGCCTAAGAGTGTGAGCTGAGGAATTTAATATTGCAGAGTGTGCTGATCTGTGTGCAGTTTGGGGCATGCACACAGCAGACTGCAGAGATGCCAGAGCCAGCTCACGATGAGCTAGTGTGTGCAGGAGCAGTAATCTGCCCAGCAGCGTGAGCTGATTTACTTCTCAGGGACTGGAGCGGGAGTGGGTGTAATGGGGCCTGTGGTCCCCACCACGTGATGGGGGAGTTGCAGTGCCATGCGATGCTCTAATCCCTTCGATAATATGGTAATATGCAACCCTGCTTTTTTGAAATCTACTGTGGGATCTGTCTCTCTGCTGTGCTCTCCTCTGGTTTTGGGTTGTTATTTTTTTTTTTTTTGGGGGGGGGGTGTTAGTTGTTTTTTGTTTTGTTTTGTGTTTTGTTTTAATAGAAGAATCGTATTTCCTTTGCAATAAACCTTTCATTGACTACATATGCTTTGCAGTTTTAACAAAACTAGACTGTACTGCTTTTTCTTCTGTGAGGAAGGGAAGGAGTCCTGATATTAGCAGTGGAACTGGAAGGACTTCTGTTTACATCCATGTTCCTTACTAAGAGCCAAACACTATAGGGACAGATGGCCAGCCTCATCAACAGTGAAGAACGTTTCTGACCACACACAGACTAGCCAGTACAAGATAGCTTGCCTGTGGATTGGGAACTTCTTTTATGGTGACTCACATTCATGCTGAAGTATAGAATCATAGAATCATTTAGGTTGGAAAGGACCTTGAAGATCATCAAGTCCAGCTGTTAACCTAGCACTGCCAAGTCCACCACTAAACCATGTCCCCAAGCACCACACCTACAACACATCTACAGTATTCCCAGCAGTGCCACCTTTCTCCTTATCACAATGTCACACTGGTGTATGCGTGAAAAACTGGTCTCCAGAAGAACTTGTATTTTGAAGCTGAGCTTCTTATTAAGGGAAGCTAGATCCTGAGGGCTTTAAGGCACAGAGGGTTTCTCCTCCCAGTCTGCCAGACGTGGCCACTGATGGGCCTGATTCCAGACCTGGGCTGTAGCAAGGCTGAGCATGTACTTTGGAGATACAACTATACACACGATACAGCACAGATCAACACAGGCAAGAGACCAGTGCCTTTATCAGCACCCGCTTAAACACACACAGAGCATGCACATAGCCAGATGCAACCGTCCAGTCCCTTCCTCCTCTTCTCCAGCTGATCAGGATTGACACAGAGCAGTCAGGACTACACAAAGCCCATCTCCCAGTTCCCAGGTGCTCCCACATCTGCAGGTCCACTGAGTCCTCACAAGCTATCGGACAGGCATGCCACTGTCCCATCTGACTCCGATGGAGTGGCCGTCCTTCACCATGACAGTGCAAAATCTGCCCCCCCAAAATGACTGAATCCCCATTGCTCAAATGCACCTATATAACTTGCTGCAGCTGAAAGGCGCAGCAAAATGCAGCTAGTTTCCACCTTGGGCTGAGATTTTGCTGTGGTCTTGGTATCTGTACAACATCATGAAATGTCAGCTGTTGCAGATGGACTGGATTTTCCCCAGCTCTGGGTTCCTCACAAAGTTTAAAAAGATGAGCAGAGAGAATGAGGAAAGGTGCCGTATGTTATTGGTAATCCATCAGGCAGGGAACAAGCAAGTACCCAAATATGGGATTTACTAGCTACATTCGCATATCTTAGGGCATGAACTGCTCGAGTAAGCGTAGGAAGAACAGGGCAAACACCCCCCACTTGTTCAGCTCTGGTACAGCTCCACATCGTGCGTAAGTGAAAGGTAGGTGTGGGGAAGAACACAGATCACTGCCATTCAGTTTGCCTGTAGGAAGTTATAAAATGTTATTTACAAGCTGTGCTTTAGTTTTAATTAACTTCCCTTTCCCTCTTTTTTGTCTTTTTAGATTAAGCATTGTTTGATAATTTAAAAAAGCATTTTTATACCTTGTTAGCAACCAGCAGGTTGGACTGCATTGCTCTGGAATTTTTTTATTGCATATATTTGTAGGTTTAATAACATTCTGCATTTGTATTAAGGACTTGTTTTCTGCTTAATTGTAAGGAAATGGGAAACCACAACAATGCTGAAGGGTTTTATTAAAGTATCAAAAATCAGCAAGCAATCTACACAAACCAATTAAATAACACTCTATGTCCCTGAAGTAGACAGCACAGAGGCTTGCACTTAAATTGATACTTTCTTTGACAAAGAAATCAACCCTTATACAGTCAAACCCGTAAAATTTATCAGATGCAATATACTAAGTGCAGATTAGCAATCCC
Organism: Cariama cristata; assembly: GCF_000690535.1. NCBI lineage: Eukaryota > Metazoa > Chordata > Aves > Cariamiformes > Cariamidae > Cariama > Cariama cristata. Next base: position 27,278 of record NW_009637258.1, on the reverse strand, counting down.
CTCACCATAGAAATGAGAATAAATTAAACACATAGTACTTTAAAAATCTTATATCATTGTGGCAGGTTTTAAGGTATTTCCATTACAATTTATGCATTTGCAATCAATGACTGATCTAAATCACCACGTGCACCGTAGATGTAAACATTCACAGGGGTGCCAGAGTTTTCTTGCCTGCATTCAGCCTGGGACCATACTGCTTCTAGGGTGCTTTCTAGGTGCTGTGATGGTGCCACGGAGTACACTGCAGTACGTGAAGCCCACTCTGAGAGAAAAATTCCTATCCTTGGTGGTGCAGATGCTTCTTTGGTGCCTGAGAGCTGGTGCAGCCCTTCTGAAAGGTGGTTCTATGTGATTAACATTGGAGCGTACTTACACAAAGTTCTTCCAATGGATTCTGCTTCCGACTTCACAACAGGGAGATAGAACTGATGAGTGCGCTTAGCCAACAAAAAAACCTGTCACGCTAAGACGAGTTCTTCCCCACGGTGCATTGTGTAGCTATTCTTTGTACATACGTTACTAGTAAACCTGGGATGGCCCTCAAAGCATTCTTGTGCGAGAGGTGAGTATCAATAGGGATATTTGATTGCAGATACGCAGTGCTATGTGCTTTTTAGACAAATTTATGAGGACAGGCTAGAAGTGTTTTGCTCACTGTCTGTGTGCTGGATGTAGTTCCAGTAAGCCTTTCCTGGGACAGACAAAAGCCTACTATAGAGCTAATAACCATTACAAATTAGACTAATTCCTTGCAGTCTGGCTCGGAATCAGAAAGTGGTTTCCATTTCATGGGGATTTTTTTTTTTTCTCCAGTGGATCTTGCAGATCTGTTCACTCTTTCACTCATTTCTATTGGATGAGTGCTTGTATTTCAAAGTCATCATCATTAACATCTTTTGCTGGCAGCTTTATCACAAAGGGTAAGGGTAGAATGATCGTGGAGTCTTCCATCTTCACTTTCAAGATGACCCTTTATTGTAGGAGAGAAGTACGGAGTGTGATCTGTAGGCACTATTTTTCTAGCACAAAATTTTGCTTATCTCTTTAGTGGACTGGCAGAGCTTTTTAGATTCCAGGGCCATTAATAATCAGCTGTATAACCAAAATCATTAAGGTAGATTTCACTTAAAATGGTCAGCAAACAAATGGGAATTTTTTATGCTTACATCACCACTACAATTTAACCTTCATGAAAGTGTAAGAAATGAGGCTCAAAGAGGGTTCATTTGCCCCCACAATGTTTAATCATCTCAGTCCACAAGGGAACTGATGTAATCTAATATATGTTATATGTTAATGTATGTTAATGAAAAATAATAGCTAAAGATATTAACCATTATCACATCTGAGCAACAAACAAAATATTTGCCACTATTTGATCCATTTGTATTAAATATAAATTTAAGATTAGCTAAAGATTAGCCTCCAGAAGGGTGTGAAATTGTTTGACAGGATTCAAAACAGACGCAGCAGATTCTGATTGGAAGTTAATATTCAGAGTCTGGAAACCAGTGCAGAAAACAGACTCATGATCAAGTTCCAGCTGTATTTAGTGTCCTGTATATGCATCTTCTGATGTTTTTAACTCACTATTCTGTATTTGTCTTTACAAAAACAAATTGTAGTAATATATAATATATACTAACGTATAACATGCTTTCTTGGAAGAAGGGTGGTAAGAACCACTTATTGACAGACAAACATAAAGACATTACATACCATTGTAAGAAAGTTCTGTACCATTATAACCATCTTACTGAGATGGCAACTAATAAGACAAGAGTCTATTACAACTTTTATATGACTTTCCGCGGAAGGTGGTATATTTATCCTTTCTTGGTTCATGTATGTCCACCAGTAACAAATGCTTTGTCAACTGCTTTGTAGCTCTTAGTTGCCGTGGACATAATTTAAATGGAAAGAACAACCTTGTTTTCAGGACAACTTTAGAAGTGTAAATCTCCCATGCCACAAAACCCTTCTTAAGTCTATTTTACTTTTGACATATTTACTCTTCAATAGTTTCAAGTCCTTACAGGGAAAGCATGACATTTGAGCATCCCACTACCTGCTACATGTTCAGCATAGTGAGAATTTTCCCCACTGTTACGAATGACTACTTTTAAAGGGCATCAATTTCTCACCTGAATGGAAATCAGAATCTTTTACACAGTAAGTTTTCTTGTTGTTCTTGTCAATACTCATAATGCTATATTTATGGAAGGGACAGCATTTTGTCAGTAATTGTTCTGATTGCTCTCAATTCTTGCATTATTGTGTATCTTTAATTCTCCTCCACATTTACAGAAAATTTTAAGGTAGGGGTGAAGGAACTTGGAATTAAAATATGAACCATTCGCGAGCAGTGTGATATGAGCTAGCCAAATTAAACAGGGACAGCAGGAGCTGAGTTTTAGCTACATCTGAGCTTTACTCAGGTGCAGTGAGATGTTTACAGCTTTTCATTTTTGCTTCCTATTTCTGGTTAAACAGTTCCCAAGCAGCATCTCAATCAGTTTATATTTATCAGCTGACTTTATGCACTGTTTCAGCTTTACTGTGAACTTTCCTTCCTATCCATTACACTAAATAGGATGCCGTGGGAAGTGGCAATTCTGTCTTCAACATCTTTCTGCCAGTGGAAAGCTCCTTGGCATAGGCATAATTCTCACCAGTTATCAGTGATACCCTTCATCCTGCTCGAACAGTGGGAAGCAGGTTTAGCTGACAGAAAAATTCATCCCAAAAGTCATGATGAGTTGAAAAAAATAATGCAAACATGAACTTTGCAGTAACACTGTAATGGCAATCTAGAAAAGCAAGTACTTCAAGAGTCTGCTCATAGACAATTGTCAAGAGAGGAGTTATTGGTACAGGTCCAAGATCTGTCGCCTCATCCCTGCAGGCCTGCGAGGCTGACAGCTCCTTTGAATGGATGGGTCCTCCCCGAAACTCACCCTCTTCTTGTGTTATAGTTTGATGACATTTATACTGACAGATGTCACAAAATGACATTCTAAGAAAGTTTGGGTTCAGGCTCAATGGACTGTTGAAGTCAAATGTTGATTTGACTTCAAATGTTCTTGAGGTAAGAACACCCCAAACTTCTGTGCCATGTGTCTATCCACAGTTGTAACTGATAGCCTGTGGAAAGAGACATCTGTAGATACGACACGTTTACAAACTTTTCAGAACCCGCCTGCTACCTTGGCTGCTTTCAAATATACAAATGAACTGATGTACAAAGTTTTTTAGGATCACAGAATCACAGGACAATTCAGGATGGGAGAAACCTCAGGAGGTCTCTAGTATAACCTCCGACACAAAGCAGGATCATCTCTGAGATCAGACCTGGTTCCTCTGGGCTTCATCCAGACTAGTCTTAAAAATCTCCAAGGACGGAGACTGCACAACTTTCAAAACAAACTTTTCACTGGTATTCTCACGAGAACTCTAATTAGAAAAAAAGGTTGTTATTGTATCTTTATGCAGGGCAGATTAGTATAGAGAAAGTTTCTGACAAAATGGACTTGACATCTTTTCCCGATTCTGTAGCTCAAAACGTCCATTTCTATTACTCTGCCCTTTCACTTGCCTTCTTCTTGTGCAGGCTTCTCTTCCATCACATACAAAATGGTGCGAAGGGCCATGGCATGAAGCATGCATAAACTGGCAAACATCTGGCAGGCTTTCTTTGTCATGAACTGTACGGCACCTCCCGTGTTGTATAAATATCACAGTCCCACAGTTTCTTTTCAAGTCATGGTTGAGAATTTTATTTTTCCTTATGTTGTTTTGCCAATCCCAATAAGTATTTGGATAAGTAACTGGGATGAGTAAGTAACATTCCCAAATACTAGTTTGATCTTCTGCCCGCTGTGTATTTTGGCAACCTTTTATTAAAAAAATCAAGTGTCCATGCTATTGCACATTGTTGCACTTGTGGGTTTGATAACTTTGTGACACAACAGTAGTGAACAAGCAGGTACTCAGTCCACAACTGTTCTCAGTGGGATACGTGTTTTCTCTTTTTTTCAAAATCAAACCAAGTCCATAAATCCTCATCTGTTTTCCTCTGCTTTTATTGAAGAATCTTCTCCCATCAGTTCAGAATTTGCTGCAGATTTTCCTTCTTTCTGTTATAATCCCGAACAGGCTTCTCTCCTGCCTAATCATCTACCTCCTTCCCATCTCTGAACGCGATTCCCGGTCACTGCCTGCCTTCTCCTTGCTAGGTTATGTGGTAAAAGCTGGTCTGCACACCCAAAAAGGAGCACAGAGGGTGAGATCGCAGAAGGGTTGGCTACTGGGAACCATGGGAGTCCTGGTCAGATTGTGTCTGTGTGTTTGTGAGCCGGGTAGGTTCCAGCAGATGAGTGGGACTGTGGCCTTGGGGACTCATCTGTACCCAGATGCCAGCAGCTGGGAGGACTGGGGAATCCAGGGGTGCGTTAATGGTTGGAATGGGTGTCTGAGCCCACGTGTTGGAGGATTGCACATGCATATATTTCCCTCTCTCTCTATATATATGTACATGTATATATATATACGCACATGTGTATATATAGAGAGAGATATATGCATTCTCACTAGTGGTCTTCCATTCTGCTCAGCCAGAGAGGGGAGTAGGATGAGGCTGCTGATGCTGCCTGTGTTTGTGTGAGTGCTGTGCATGTTATCTGAGTGGTCACCTGCGTGTATTTGTGTATATGTGGTGCATACGTGTGCTCTGTGTGTGCCTGCTGGGAGCCCATCCTCAGCCTTGCTGCTGGCTGGACCGGGGCGGTGGAGCTGCAGCAGCCTCACCTCCCTCGGGCTGCCAGATCTGGCCTGATTTCTCCTGACATTCTTCCTTTTACTCTGGGCTTTAAGCTAGGCAGCTGATAACACTGCATTGTTTTGAGAGCTTTCTCACTCCTGCATTGCGATGATGTGTTTCAAATTCTTATAAAACGTGGAGCTTGCTGCATTGGTAACTATGAATAGGAGAATCTGATATAAGAAAGGAAACAGTCTGATTTAGGAACATTTGCAATCTCTGCCTTCTTTACCACCACTCCTGCCCTCCCATTGGAAACACTTACTCCTTTTCTCTTTCTGTTTATCTATCCATCTATTTGTGATTCCTTAGCAAATAAGACCTTGTGCTGTCATATTGGATTGAAGCCCGAAGAGGAAACAAAAAATAGTAGAAAAACAAAATTCACTGCTAAGACTCATAAGTAACTTTCCAGTTCTTATTCATGTGTTTTAGTGGGTCGTCACTCTGTCCTAGTCAGATGTCAGGAAGGTAGAAAGAAGACTTGTCTGCAATGGAAATGTGCTGTGAAATCTGGAGACGCTCTCTCCAGCAATGGAAAACTAAAACTGAAGAGGAAATAAAAGCTTACCCTAAAGTCTCTGAAGAGAAACACAGTTATCTCACTGTACAGTCAGTTTTGTAGGTTGTCCATGTCTAGTGGGGTTTGGTCTGCAAACTTTCCAACATTTAGATTCTTACCTGAGCAAGAAAGTGAAGATTCCTTTTGACATTCTCCCTACTCAAATAAAGGTTCAATGCTACATCTAGGTCATGGCATACAGGATGATGTAATGTGGTACCATTCCTCTAGCTTCATCTTCCGATGTAAACGAGGGAGTATGATTTCTGGCTGAAATTCTTTACTTACTGAGTTTGTTGAAAAGACATAAGGGTTATTACCATGTACTTCAAGTGTTTTAAGGAATTTTACTGTGCTTAAGTGCCACAAATAAACTAAGTTTCTTCTGTGAATTTGTATAATTTGTTTATAGTATAATTTGTTTATGGAGCAAGGTAGCATCAAAGAAGCAGAAACCAGCTGAGAACTGTCCTTTCAATTGATACGATTCTGGAGCTGATTTAGAATGGCTTCCGGATAACAGGCTGTATTTTTATATTTATCTTGCATATTTTAAGGATTATGCATTTTATCAAGTATCTGGTCCTAAATATCCCAATTAATAAATCCTGCACTGAACTAAATATAGCCAATAATGTCTAGCTGCACTTTTTCAAAGGCAGATTATTTTCCATGCTACAGGCACAAGGTTATTAAGAAAAGCTGAAAGAAATCAGGGTTTAGGTGGAGAAGTCTAAAGATGGGACAATTGGCTTCTCAAAGTAAATAGTCTGTTTCAGTTTTAATTCATCCAGCTATTGGTTTGCTGGTAATATGGAAGAATTTAGTCTAGATTATTATTTTTTTTTTCCTAACTGACAAGGAAAACAGACATAGTCAGGAGAAGTCAACTGAGTCATGAAGATTGTGACAGACCATAGAGCGGCAATGATGGATTGAATCTTGCCTTCCCTTTTGACTTTTCCAGCCTAAAAATACTCTGTTCTTTCAACTCTTTTTACATTTTGTGTTTTCTAAACTGTTTCATTGTTGTTACTGTCTTCTGCATTTTCTCTGGGTGATTTGCATCTTTCTGAAAGAGTGCTGCTGAAAACTAGACTCCAGTAGATGCTACTCCAGTGTCTTGTATAGAAGGATGGTTGCCTTCTGTTTCTTATAAGCCATACTCCTACTAATACATCCCTTCTTTACAACAGCAGCACAGTGTTGACTTGTATCCAGTTTTCAGTCCTTACATACCCCTGGTCCTTTTTTGCAGTGTAGCTATCTAGTCACTTGTTTCCCATGTTATATGTGTGCATTTGACTTCCCTGTAGTACTTCATAGGTGTTGTTATTGAATTTTGCCATATTGATCTCAGCCCATTTCACTGATTTATCAAGATTATTTTGAATTCTAAACCTATTCTCCAAAGTGCTTGCAGCCCCTCCCAGCTCAATTATCCACAAATGTTATCAGGAACATTTCCACTGTTCATATTGTACATGAAAATACCAACTAGAATTATGTCGTGCAGCCTTACATCGTGCCCACCAAATACGATCTACCAGTGTGATGCAGCCTAGTGATAATTGCCTTAAAAATGGCTCTTTTACCTGCTACGCATCTGTGTTCAAGCCAAACAAAAATGCTGATCATTCTCATTGACTCTTTCAGTGGCTGGGATGATGTCGTGGCAGACCATTTCCTCCTGCTTTTTCTCCTAAGGGTGACTGTGCCAAAAATATTGCCCAGTTCCATACACAGCTCGGCTTGTGCTTCTTCTCTCTGTACTTAGGGAGAGACAGCCAGAAAAAGCAAACAGGTTAGCTGCTGGAAAGATTTTGTCTCAAGAAATGGATAGCGGATGCTTAACGTTACTTCATTGTTTTCAGGAGTTTATAAATTGATTATATAATCATTTGCTTCAGTATCTTTCTGCATAACAAAGCTGTGTTTACTGATCTTTAATTCCCCAGGTGTTTATTTTTCCTTTTCTTAAAGGTAAGATCAATATTTATCTTTCTCCATCCCTTTCAGATTTCATCTGTTCTCCATGAAGTCTAGAAGATAATCACTAACAATTCAAAGATTGCTTTGCTTTACGATAAATTTTCTCAAGCCTTGTGACTTGAATATATATGACTTTCCTGAATACTTAAGAATCCTCTGATGTATTCTTATTCTAGTCTGGCCTACGTTCACATCTCGTTGTTGTTAACAGCAATCTTGTGGAGCATCTGCTCACTATTAACCTTTTTTTGAAAAAAGAAGTGAAAATCCCTGGGACATTTCTGCCTTTACTATGTCACCTGTTAATAGCTCACCTTCTCCATAAAGCTCAAGACATTTTACTTTGCTTTGCCATGCCCTTTCATGTTTTTATATATGGTCATTTTTATTTATTTATTTATTTATTTATTAAACTATCCTTTGCTAGCTTATTATCCATTGTGAATTTTACACATTTACACTTACCCTCTTCTGGTTTTGTTTGTTTGTTTGTGCTTCTGTATTACTTTCTTAATCACCCTAAGTAATTTTTCCCTGTTTATACTTTTTGGATAATCCTTTTCTGGTTCTAAAATACTCAGAGAGCTCCCTGTGAGCCCAAATTAGTCTTACCACATTTCCTTTTTGGAACTGTTCAACTTCAGTGTTGTTTAGTTTTGCACTGGTTACAGTCTCCAAAATATTTTTCCCCATTATTCCCTTGCCCAGGACTTTATTTACCAAATACTGAGTTTATTCAAGTCTGCTTTTGTTTTAGGCCATTGTCAATCATTTCCTACTCTTACTCTTGCCTATTGAGAAATCATGAATTTTAAAGTAATGAAAGATACTGTTGCAGGAACTATGGTTTTGAAAAAGCTAGGGTGGTTTTTTTTCAGTGTTCCTGCTGGGCCATCATGCTGCTGAACAGAATTAATCTGCCATTGTATTTTGTGATACCAAACATAAGAGAGAAAGAAGATATTCTACAATGTGATAGTCAGTTGAAAACTGCTAACTCTGCATTATGAAGAATAGTCTGGAAAGGGACTAGTCATAAAAATGACATTCTATTTACACGGTAGTTTTTTGGCATAGGTATTAGGAAGAATGTTATTTCACCTCTTATTGAAATGCAACCATTCCAGAGTGGGCAGAATGCAACAATACCATATATTTTAAGACTGAAAGCAGCAGAGCCATTATCAGGAAGGATGAAATCCCTTTTGTGGAAAAGCCTTATTTGCAATTCACAGGTTATTATCTTTGAAACTGACCAGCAGTTCAGCTCCTCCTTCTGAAAATGGATATTATTTATTGATAATTCATATTAGAAAATGAGTTTTGTATTCAAATGTTCCATAATTATTATATGTTGAAAGCAGTGCAATTTCCTCTAAATGTAGAGTAGGAATTCATAACTGAGTCTGTAAATAGGGGTATTACTGCTGGCAGGGATTGTATGAGCCCTGGAGAACTTACAGTGCTTCACCTGGGATGGAATTGAAGGGTTAAGGGAGGGCCATGTAGCTTATGGCAGTCCATGTGCCTTAGGATTTGACCAGGCTCCGTCTCACCATGCTCAAAATTCAGTTATGAGCAAAAAACATTAACATCATATATACGGAGCTAAGAATTTATTGCTAGCCCAGTTAATGTTTTAACAGTCTAACAGTCCAAGCTAACACAGAAGACCTTCATCAATAGTATTCTTAACATTTTTATATTAATCCTTCCTAGTACCTCCCCCTTGTTCATTGGTGTTGTGCTCACCCTTTCAATGTCCCTCTGGGTCCAAGGTTGACCCTTCAGTACTTCTGAAGAAGAATGGAGAAGGGAGGTCTATACCAAGTCATCAGACTCTTGAGATCTTTGTCAGGTGGAGCATGATGTTCATGATATGTGGGAGGTCTATACCAAGTCATCAGACTCTTCATCTTTGTCAGGTGGAGCGTGATATTCATGATATGGGTTTCTTCCTCAGCCTTGCATCTGCTTGGATTTATTTTTGTACATTTTCTTCACACAGACTTCTTCTATGTTACTTATTTTAATTTTTTCCAGATCATTCAGTTTTTCTGTTTGCTTTTTTCTTTACAACTGTTGTCACATTACTCGTGAGGCTGCACTTGCATAGCAACCTTTGTCATTGGGATTTACAGTCTGGGACCTCAGGCCATCCTTCGAATTTTTGCTCTAGAGTCCTAGATTGTTCAGTTCACATGGAGTAAGTACTTGTTATTATGAACTAAAAGTAAGCTAAAGCAAATTTTGGCAAGTTACCTCACTCCTAGACAGTCGATATCATGGCTAAGCCATGCTGAGACAAGCCCTGGCAAGCCCTCAGACCCAGCACTGCAATGCTGGGACAATACAAAGCCTGTGGCCTTTCATCAATAACGGCAAAATTGTATTTACTAGGCTACTCTCTATCTCAACGAAGGGAATGCAGTGTGACTGTACTCCTAGCTTGACCCGGTTAAGTGCTGTTAAATGAATCTGTGTCACCATTTCTGTTCTTTTATGTCTTATATGTGATTCACCATTCATCTTTTGTCTAATAGCATTGCTATTCCTCAATTTCCTCAGTTTAAAATGCAAATAATGCTATTTCCTGGGCTGTTATTTGTAAAGTAATTGGATAGCCCTTGACGATGTGTGTCCTATTAACTGCTAATATTGCTAAGTTGCTAGTATAGGGAAGGTCCTAAAATAAGTTTGTTACCTCCGTTTTAGACAGCTTAATTATTTGGTATGCTATTTAGAGGCATTAATATAACCTTTCCCTTTCCAGCAGTTATTCGTGTTTAAGGTACCAAGAGAGCTAACGGAGCTCTGGGAGACACAGCACACATTGCAGCTGACTGATTTTATTTGGGAGTTCTGAAGCAGGTAATAATAACAGAGCAAGTCTGTTCAATCACTTTGTCATACTGTATTAATTTATCTTGGGTAATGGAACTGCAAATTGTGGTATGTGCTATAATTTTTTTGGCAGCTATAAAATGCATTTTATCTAAATATTCAGCAAAGAAAAGATGAGAAACCTTAAATCCTCGTCTACTGTAGAATTAGTTATTACTTCTCATCTTGCCTTTGGCCATGAAAATCAGCCAAGAGTCAGGTGGGCACTATTACATTGCTACAGCATATATTTCTGCTGAAATGTTTTTTGTAACTTTCCATGGTGCCATGTGAACAGTTATGCAGAAACGCTACTGGTAAAGAATGAGTTAATGAGCTGTGGGGAGATCAAGCAGTTCTACCCCAACATACCAGTAAGAAAATCAGAGTTAAGGGAAGGAAAAGAGAAGCCATGAGCAAGTGGAACAGGGGAGGGCACAGGCTCGTGGAGAGTCCTCTCTGCCTAGAGAGGACGGTGTAAAGTAACTGTCTGTGCAGTGACGGTTTTCTTGCATGCTTTTGCAGAGAGAGGAGGGGTCTTGTGACCTGATCCATGTTTTGGGTGGAGAGTTCCACCAGGGAATATCTAAGGGACAAGTGGTTCACTTTGTGTTTAGTTCTGCATCTGTTTTTCCTTCTGATCACCGATAAACCCAGCAAGGGAGGACTTCCATGTCAATAGCTGGAGGGTTAAGTTTCCTACGGTAAGTGCAGAGGACCTTCCAGATGCTGCAGGCTCAATTCTGGGTGAAGATAAAGCCTTTTTACCCTTTTAAGGCTTCAGGAGAGGAAACCCATTAGAGCTGTGAAACAATTTACAGCTAGTATGCAGTTGGACTGGGAGCAAAAAATGACTGATTTTATTCATTAAGGCAACCACAAGAAATGCTGTCATATTCTCTGTAGAAACAAATGTCTCCCTGACCTCTAATGGTTCCAAATTAGAGTCTGACTTATAAGACATATCATTATACATACTTATATATCCCTGCCCATGGCAGAGGGGTTGGAACCAGATGATCTTTAAGGTCCCTGCTAGCCCAAACCATTCTGTGATTCTATGATATATTATTTAGTATATGCGTGTTTACCAATTATACTAGTTTGCCGTTATATCTGTAGTACTAGACAGTTTCTAGATAATTGTATGGAGTAATTCTGTTCATTGTGGCACATACACAAGTACAGCAACCTTTCTGATCACGAACATCGACACTTTTAATAAAAGAAGCAACCAGAAAAGGGCACAAGAGGACATTTAAAAAAAATGCTTGAAATCAGACATGAAAAAACACCCCCTCTGTAGCTACAAATGCTGGTTGAAACCCTGTGTGCTCTCTTTCCATCTCTTCCCAGCCTCCTCCGATTATGAAGGCAGTGCTACTGATTCATTAAAAGAGAAGGGCTTAGCCTCTAGTTTCACACTGGTAGTTTGTTAAAAGGAAGGGCTCAGCTAGTGTTCTTATACTGGTGTTTAATGAGCTGATATGTCTATAATCAGAGGAGAAAAAGGTACCAAATGTACCTGTAACGTTACATGAGTGAGTTATTAGCCATTTTTAACTACTGTGTTCGGTACATTGGAGTAGAATCAATGAGATGACATACACTTAGCAATAGGGCATTTGTATGAAAAGCAATTCTGAAATATAATTGGTAATAAAAGATCTATTAATGTCTTATAATATGTTAACAGAGTCTTAACACTGAGTTGGTGAATGGTATAAGTAGAAGATAATAATGAACAAGTCAGAGGTTAGAAAGTTATTAGCAGCCATATGTGTGGATATGGACATCCCCCCACCCAAAAAAAAAAACCCTCTGACTGCTTGCAGAGGACCCACACATGCTGACTCAGAGTGAGATGGAAATATCGTGTCATGTCATGGGCAATTTCTAACGATATTTTCTATTTTATTCTCTACTTTCTGCAGCAATAGAGCTGGAAATTTTAGCACATGCTGCAGTTTTTGAGAACAGCAAAATGCATTTCTAAAATATTCACTAAAGAGAGAATGAGAAACACTGAATTCTCATTTACTGAGGAGTTTGTTATCACTTCTCATCTTGCCTTTGGCCATGAAAATCATCCAAGAATAAGATGGCTACTCTTCTGTTTACTATTGCATATATTTCTACTTTCATTCTTATACAAATAAACTGTATCCTGTGATGGGTTATACAAAGCTCATATCAATCAACACAGAGTAAATAAGACGCACTAACGCACTGTAACAGGGAGTGGCATCAAACTGAGAGGGAAACTCTAAACCAGGAAACATTACATGGCTTGAAAGAGAGTAGATAACAGTGCCTCAATCCTGGGAAGGGCATCTGGCTAGCAGAAGTCTCTCTCGGAGACTGGTTTCTGATGTTTCTTCACTGTCTGGGTGATGGATAAATTCTTTGAGGATGTTAGCCCAACAGGAGACTGTGCCAGTTTGCCTTTCAGTTCTAATAATTTATTGTGTGATTAAAAAATTTCTGCTACCAACTTTCCAAGGAATTTGATAGAAGTAGAGAAGTTGTTACAGGAGAATCTAAACTGATGTATCTTTTGTAGGTCAACCTGCACGTGGGGCTGTGATATCTTAGCAATCTCTGTGGTATCTGTATGCAAAAGAGTGATTAAAAATCATCTAGTAAACCTCAGCGTTAACACTGTCTTCATTCATAATGCCCTGAAGCCTAAAGCAGAGGGCCACAGGTGGTACACTGACTCCTCAAAAGCAACCAGTTACACCCCAGACTACCTCTGAAATTACGATCACTGACAATGCTTGATTAAAACCAGAGAGCAGGGGAAGGTTTACTGCTGCCTGTTGAACTCACTATATAGATTTTAACTGAGGAAAGAATATACTTCTCTGCTTTCTGGATTTCTCTTGACCTTCCTAACTTCTGTCTGGACAACATTTAGGACAGAACGAAAGGAAGCTTCATAGACGTCAGGCTGAATTTCACCTTTTGCCACAAGAGGAATCCTTCTGATTTCACAGGTCAAAAATTAATGCCCTAGATTGGAAACACTTGTCACAGAATTGCAGCCAAGAACAAAACCCAAGTTCCTTGCCAACATTGTTAGCTAGTGAAGGTGACGAATAAAAGCAAGCACAGCAGCATTAGTGGCTTCCCCAAACTACATTTAGAGTGCGCTCTTCTGGGACAATCTTGGTTGTTGTCAGGCTGGGACAGAAGGCTTAATAGGGGGGAACATATTGCAAAAATAATCCACTTGACTTTCACTAAGCCACTAAACCAGTCAGCCATAAATGAATGTTTTTTAAAATGCTGTCATATTTATAGTAACATGCCATATATTTAAGTAGCAGAGGAGTGATAAAGCAAGCTCAGACATAAGAGTTTTGAAGCAGAAACTAAATTAGGCTTAACTAAATTATTACCTCCTCTGATTTTTACAGGACTCCCCATGACTGCTTCTTTTGTCCAAGGGATTTATCTCCATCTCAGGATTGTATGAACTCACCTACGTAATCAAAACCTTCCAAAGACAATTTGGGAATGATACAACATCACCTCACAAACAATTCTGTTGAATGTATTTCCTAGTCCTATGAACACAGAAAAATTCTGAATATGTAAGACTTACAGGGCCTTCATGCACATAATCCAGTTGGTGAAGTTTTACAGGTTTAGGAGTTCCTTTTGAGTGCAAGGTAGATATCACCTTTAGGAAAAAATAAGATGAGAAGTTATCTCTGGATGCAGGCAAATTAATTCAAAAGTTCCTGCTATTGCAGTCTACCATATGATAGATTTAATTAACTTTACAGTTTTCTGCTCTAGCACTGTACTTTGTGATAGTCTTTTTTTTTTTTTTTTTAATTTCCACCCTAAATTTAGTGACGGTCACTTTATACTCATTTATTATCCCTCTGTTCTGCTAATGCATATCATTATAACCTCTGTTAGGCTAAGCTAAAGAAACCTCCTTTTCCCTCATCATCCTAGTGACCATGCTTTGAAACAGTTCTGGTTTGAATGTATCTTTCTTAAGCACGGCTGATTACAATTATACTGAGAATCCAGATTTCTCATTTTATTTTAGTTTCCCTAATTAAAATTTAATTGGCTCAATAGATCTGAACTTCTACAGGGCAATAATTTGGAGTCCTCCAAAATTTAGATAACTCAAACTGAGAAACAGATCTTAAAGATCTTGTCTTCAGAAAGCTCCAGGAATTTGCTCTCTGATCTCTCTAAATGGTGGCAGTTTGAGTACTTAATGGCCCTCAGCTCCTGATACTCTAAATTGCTGTATTTATTTAAATACTTGTATAATTGATACATGCCTACCTCATTAACAAAGTGCTTATTTTTAAATGTATTTTCTTCTTGATAAAAAGTGGAATTCTTAGTTTGTTAATAACACCATGTATCTTGGATCTTGGAAATGGCAAATTTTTAAAAAATAATAGAGGAATCCCATGTTTTGGAATGGTGTTAACTAGTTGATTTACTGGCTTAAAATCAAAATAATGAGTTCTGGCACAACACACTGACACTATGAAATCAAAGCATTTGACTTTTTCTGACCTGAAACAGGGTGGTGTCTGTTGGTCAATTTGGCTTTGATTTTATTGCACCATGGGGAGAGAGCTGAGTGGTAAACTGAAGATTTAACTCTTGTTCTGCAGAGACTGATGTATTTAAAACCTTGGTTGGGATGGAAAAAGTTTGTGTGAAAATGAGGAAAAGGGAGCTGGACCAGGTGTTGTAGAGAAGACAGGGGTTTGGCCCAGGAAGGTGTTTGCTCTATGACCATTGATTCAGTACTTGCGAGCACTTAAGAGTGGTGGCAGATGTTGCTGAGCACCACTCCAGCTCATGTAGTCCTGTTCCTTTGCATGTTTGGGTGTGATACCTCTTTTCTGAGGGTGTGCATCCCCCAGGTGGTGCTTGGACCCTGCTCTTAGAGGGTAAGAGAAGGAACGACTGTGCTTGCATGGGGACCGTCAGCTTGGCATGTTCCTCACTGGACAAGGGCTCATGTTGTGCTCACCAGGGGACACAAAAATCAGTTGTGTGCAAGGAGCGGATTTTAGACTCTCAAGTCTGAATTAAGGAAAGGAAAGAGGCGTTTCCCAGGGGCAGGTGCGGTTGTGTCCGGTTTCTAGACAGAGGTGTAGTCCTGAGCTCTGAGCTGTCCCAGTTTCATACGCAGAGGATAGAATTATGATTTCTCTTTCTTTGTATATATGTACGGTAAAACAAACCGTAATATGTTATTATTTAATTGCTATTTATTAATAGTTCAGTTTTCTGTGTTTTCTTCCTTGGGATTGGTACTCCCAGCAATTAGACCACGTGTTAGATTGCAGCGTAAAATTAATCCTTACATCCTACACTTCAGACTCTTTCCTTGTGTCCTCTGTGAATTCTACCTTAGTAGGCAGAATAGAGTAGAGGAGATTCTCTCTTAGTGTCCACATCCAGACTAAATGGGAGAAAGTTATGACAAAGTCTAGATGTGGACATTTTAGTGAAATGAACCCCATACAATAAGAAGCAAATCCAGACTGCTTTATTTGTGGGGGAAAACAGCTAACTAGAGAAGAAGAATATTACCTATTCTTCATATGCAATTAGTCTAATACTATCTCCCTTCTGAGCAGATGAAATCCCAGAACATACAACTGTGATGGTAATGACCACTCTGAGCCATCCAAACCAAGTAAATCACTTGCTGTTCTCCATTATTTCAAATTAAATATCTCTGGAAAGGTTCTTCTGACAAGTGGGTGCAAAAAACCAATTGAAAAATTCTTGAGAGATATGCTGTACACTGGCATACATGCAGACCATTATACCGTCTCCAGAAGCAAGGAAACTATCCCAGGAGTTATTTTTCTCTATAATGAACTGTAAAGATGCTGGGTTTAAAGATTTTTGATGCAACAGAGTTTTATTTATCCTTTTAAAACAATTTTCCTTGAAAGTTACCTGCTCAGACATAGAAGGATCATCATATATTCTTTGAAGAATTGACAAATCAATAAAAAAAGAAAAGCAAGTACCTTTGCTACATGATTTGAAAAAACATCAAAATTGATATTGTAGGAAAGAATGAGACACAACAGTAAGATGTGTTTTGAAATAGCAAGAAGTTCCCCACTGATAGGGGATTAGCAAAATTTGTTATTAAGGGTGACACAATGAAAAGCAATCTTCATTGTTTCGATCAAATTGACTGGATTAAATAGAATTGGGGAAGGCATGTTGCTTCACGGAACTCTCCTCTTCTATATCACACCTGTTGTATTTTACAAAAAAGGAAAAAAAAAGAAAAAAAAAGTCTTCTTCCTTTCCTTCTTTTACATGGCCTCAGAATTTTCAGACTGGGAGCCGATGATGTTCCCCCTTATGCTCAGGCCGGGTTTTGTTGGAATATTATTAATTCATAAAACTGAAATTCATTGGATGTTTTCCACTGAGTTGTGTCTGTTGCAGTCTGTGGTCTGTATTGAATTAAGTTATGTACTTAGTAAATGCCTGATGATGAGCAAAGCTGGTGGGAGATGATAAAGGCAGCACTTCAGCTGATGTTGACAAAGTCAATCTGAGTCAGTGACTGCCACTGTGAAAAACACACTTGAAAAACACCTCCACCAGCCTCGGCACAGTAGTGCCAGTGCCTATGCCTTCGGAAGGGAACATGAACCAGCCTGTTGTCTTCCTCCCTGTGCTAAATGACTGAGTACTTTGTGTTTCATCATTCAGCAACGCTCATGCCTTGCCACCTCCCGGTGCAGAGGCCTGATTTCAGTGACAGGGTAGGAAGGAAGGTTTCTTCCTACTTCAGAGCTCTGAGAAAGAGCCTCATCCTTTGCAGAAGTGAGATTCGTGTTTTTGAAAATTGATAATTGCTGGATAACAGCTGGGGAAAGAAGCCACCTTATTATGTTGCTTGATAAACTGTGCGTGTATTAATTGCTTTCTTTCGTGTTTCATTAATGTCACCAGCTTTTGTACCCAAATAGAGAAGTCTTTTTCACCATGGTTCAGGTAAAGTAATTTCTGCTGGTTTCTCCACACGGATTCATTTTGCAGAGATAGTCCTTTTTCCCTGAGAAATTTTCTTTCTTTTGCCTGCTGTAGTTTAGGAGGAGCCTTACTCTGTGGCTCCTCAGATTGCTTGTAGGAACAACAAGGCAAAAGTGCTCAAATAGACTGGATGGCCCATATTCCCTCTTTTGAGTTTGAAAGAAATTCTGTTTCACTCCCCTCTTCCTCTCAATTTTGTAAAACTGAAGAAGAAAAATGGAGAAGGGAAATTTAAATTGTGCAGGTATCAGGTAAAACTGATGCTGCTGTTTCCTACAGGAGGATGGTATAACAACTCTTGTGGGTATGGGGACTTAAGAAAGGAAACCTTGCACTGTTCTGAAATGCTAGAGGGATTATACCTGTAACTTACTCTCACTGTTTCTTCCACTGAAGATATAACCACAATGACAGAGAGATAAGGACCAACTTCGCTTCAGACAAAC
The DNA here is from genome assembly GCF_000690535.1 of Cariama cristata. Taxonomy (NCBI): domain Eukaryota; kingdom Metazoa; phylum Chordata; class Aves; order Cariamiformes; family Cariamidae; genus Cariama; species Cariama cristata. The sequence continues at coordinate 9,508 of NW_009637258.1, read as the reverse complement.
TTAAGTGGCCTATTTGAAGTGTGACTTGGAGTGTGGCTTGAAGTGCCTTGCCCTGAGCTGGTCAAAGCTGAAAGCACGTTTACCCAAGGAGATGATGAATGGGGTGATGTGGAACTGAAAAGAACTTTTCTGACCTCTGTTGGAAGCAAGGCCACACAGCTAGTCAAAAAGCTAAAATGGTGTCATGTCAGCAGAGGGCTTTCCAAGTTGCCACAGAACAGTCTTGCCAGAAAAGTCATCAAACGAAATAGATGGGGGAAAGCCTCTGTGTTCAGGGGATCCACAATTGGTGAAAAATGGCATGTTTAACATGGTGGAGACTAACTTGCTCTGACTTTACTGTTTGTACTGTGTTTTCTAAAATGACATTTAAAAGTATGTTTTTTAGTAAGCCAGGATCAAAGACAGAGACACATTAGAGACTGGGAACCTCTTTTCCAAAGTGGTGCTGTGAAAGATGCGACCCTTTATCAAGAGTTGGGGTCCAGCCTGGCAGACTTTGAGCTGGGCAGTGGAACAGTCACCACCATGGGAAGGGGGCTCAAGCAGGGAAGGCGGAGTGGGCCAGGAGAGAACTTCTGCTATGGCAACTTCTTAGCCACATGTCTACCATATGCTCCCTGGGAGGAGTAGCATATGCAGCATTACAGCTTCAGCCTTAGAGCCATGTAGGAGATTTTTCTGCTCAGGGACTAGGATTCTGCAAGATTGTAAGTGTATATCCTTAAAGTCTGTTTGCTCTAACACTTTGAAAAAATGGGACTGTTTTAGGAAATGTGTTTTCATGTTCCTCCTCCCTTGTGAAACTCCAAGTACTACATATCTTTCAAGAAGCAGCAGTAAACCTGAACTCCCTCTGCTGCTTGTCTGTACCAGTCTGTTGGTTTCCAATGACTGACATATTAATAAACTATTAAAGCAGTTCTCCAAAGGACAGTAATGGAGTGGTTGTGTGGTATACGCCTATCATTTGTTTGACTATATTCCTCTGTGCATGTCAACATTTTATTTTATCGCTTAATTACAAAATTAAGTAGTAGGTTTTTGCTACTTTGGCCCACGTCAGACACTTTTATGCTTTTGGCTGCATTTACATGCGAAAGAACATTCTTGTTTGAATGAAGCTTAAGCTTTGTCAGTCTGTGTAAGTAAACAGTCCATATTACACATTACTAAATCTTCAAAAATGTAATGGAAAGATACTGTGCTGTCACTTGTACTCTTCTAGTAGTACAAATAGAGTAACTTTAAATTACAAGAAAGAATAAAATTCTGTAACTATTAATCCTAACAGAATAGAGATAAACTACAATTCTATTTGAAATGGAAAACTGTAATTATTAATGGGAAGCAATTTTCTCTTATTATACATTACTAGACAGTTTTTTTCATTCTTGCTCTTTTCTTTGAGTTTACTAAAAAGAAAACAAATATTACAACTGTATAGGCGTGCACCTGTGTAAGTATTGATATCAGGGAGGTGGACTACAAATAAGACACTCCTCTAGAAGGAAGCAAAACTTAATATTTAAAGTCAAACTTAATACCAGTTTTCCCAAACTGCTAATTTTTCAGTTACATTCGTAATGGCCTGATAATTATATGTTACCTAACACTGAATTATGTTAAGTTATGGAATGAATCCTCCTGGAGGATATCACAAGTCAAATGAAGCACGTGATTGGGAAAGCCAGCATGGATTCACCAAGGGCAAATAGTGCTTGACAAACCTGATCGCCTTCTATGAGAAAGTAACCTGCTCAGTTGATGTGGGGCAAGCGGTGGACATTGTCTACCTGGATTTCTCCAAGGCTTTTGATATGGTTTCCCACAACCTGCTCCTAGAGAAGCTGGTGCTTTATGGTCTGGAGAAGTCGTCTATACAGTGGGTGGGGAACTGGCTGAGGGACCGCACCCAGAGGGTGGTGGGAAATGGCTCCTTTTCCAACCGGCAACCTGTCACAAGTGGGGTCCCCCAGGGATTGATATTGGGCCCAATGCTGTTTAATATCTTCATAAGTGATCTGGATGATGGGATCAAGTGTACCCTGATGAAGTTTGCTGATGATACCGAACTGAGTGGGGAAGTGGACACTTTGGAAGGGAGAGCCATGCTGCAGGAAGATCTGGAAGAGTGGGCTAACAAGAACCTTATGAAGTTCAACCAGGACAAGTGTAAGGTCTTACACTTGGGAAAACATAATCCAGGAGCACAGCACAGGCTGGGGAGCAGCTCTGCGGAAAGGGACCTGGGGTCAATAAACACAGTGTGCTGCTGTGGCAAAGAAAGCCAACAGGGTGATGGGTTGCATCAACAAGGGCATCACCAGCAGAGATGAAGAAGTCATTATCCCACTCTACTCAGTACTTGTCAGGCCATACCTGGAATACTATGTTCAGTTTTGGTCCCCGCTATGCAAAAAAGATGTGGGCAGGCTGGAGTGGGTCCAGAGAAGGGCCACAAAGATCATCAAAGGACTGGGAAGCCTGCCATGAAAAGCTGAGAGAGCTGGATTTGTTCAACCTTGAGAAAAGAAGGCTTAGGGGAGACCTTATCACCATGTTCTGGTATTTAAAGGGTGGCTACAAAGAAGATGGAGACTCCTGGGGAGATTCTGTTTTGACACAAGAGGAAAATTTTTCACAATGAGAACAATCAACCATTAGAATAATCTCCCCAGGGAAGTTGTGGATTCCCCAGCATTGGACACTTTTAAGATTCAGCTGGACAGGGTGTGGGATCATCTTGTCCGGACCATGCTTTTGCCAAGAAAGGTTGGACTGGATGATCCTTGAGGTCCCTTCCAACCTGGTGTTCTGTGATTTTATGATTCTATGAATTGCAGTCTTCACTGAGAGTTTATTAAAAGATGATAACTTTAATTAGAAAGTACTTTGTTATTGTGCATGCGTTTGTTATGTCTTCTAGTCATTTTGCCTTTAGAATAATTTACCATTTTCACTATACTTTTTATGTTAAAGCAACACTATAAAAAGTATTCTGTGCAAACTAGCCAAATAATTTATGCTTGCAAATCTTGCTTTTTAAAAATAGCTAGCATTTTATACTGCTTCCAAAAAAATGTGACTATGTTTATACCAATTACAGATGATAAGACTGGTGAAGTGCTATCCTTTACTTTCCAGACTGCATTAAGCTAAAATTGCCTAAATTGCCTTGGACAGCCTTCTCTGCTGGTCTTCGTTTCCTCCTCCTTCTGATTAAGAAAAAGCAGGGATGTTTCCCTCTCCTCCCCACCGCCTCCCACTCCAGGGATGTTTCCCTCTCCCTTTTTCTGGTGGTGGTTTTTTTTGTTTGTTTTTTTTTTTTGTTTTTTGGGGGGTTTTTTTTGGTCATCTAGATCTCTGAACTCCATTGCAGGAAATCATACTTGTTCGACTGCACAGGCACTAGCCTATGCTGGTCATTTCTTAGGCAAAAAAAGCTGCTGATGGGGAATGCCTCTTTTAGCAGGGCTTTTCTTGGATTGGTAGTCCTGCCAGGAGAAGTTTCATAAGTGCAGCACATCACCACAGCTTCTTTACTGCTCTACAAGATACAGATACTGGGTAAAACATTGTCATGCTGTGCTACCAAACATGGAATATCAGTGTGTGATACGAGAATATAAATGGGAACAACTGCATTCATCACAGAAAGTGTGAGACTTGATACACCCCTAAGACACTCAAGAAACCAATACAGAAAACATTTGTGATGCTTGCAAACCAACACATTACCCTCCCTGCTTATGCTGCTTCCCACACCTTCCACTCTGAACGAAGGTCTTTTATGGAAAAGCCCTCTTGATCTTTGTAAAATCCTTGACCTAATATCATCCTTCTCTAGGAAGGATGATAGCAGTGTTAATAATTGACAGCATTGACAATAATGTAGAAATAAGTATATGAATGTAAGATTCTGACTGCCCTGAATTTCTCTCATAATGCCTTTGTTTCCTAATTCTCTTCCTAATGCATGAGCAAAACTACCATTAGTTACTGATTTTTTTCTTAGTCTAGTTGTTTGCCATCGTGATGTTTAAATAGTTATCTTGGTATTCTACCTATGAACATTTGGAAAAGTAACTAAATCTCAGTGCTGCAGCACAGCCCCTGCTCTGCCACTCTTCCGACATTTTAGAGATGTTAAAAGCCCATGTGACTGAAATTCCTTGGTATCTCATTCATCAACAGCAGATGACTGTTCTCAAGTCACAAAAAGGTTAGCCAAGCCCTCTACTAACATGTAGTCAAATTAGAACATACAGGGATTGATAGAAACAGTGTCATTAGAAATGTAATTATGTTACCCAATTTAGGCAGTCAGATATGGATCCCCAAAACAATGCCATTTAAAAAGCAAAAATAATACACAAATGCCTTGATTTTCCTTTTTTATGACCTGGGTCATAAATAGTTTCTGTGAAAGTGTTGCAAAAAAATCTTCATTTTTGTAAAGCAAACTTATTTAAAATTACTCTTTGGACTCAGCTTTTAGGTATTATATAAAAATATAATAGTTATGTCTATATTTTGCAATTATAATTGCAAAACAGTAAAATACTGTATAATACATAAAATAATATTTTATACAATAATGGTGCAACATTATGATACACAACCATATAAAATGTCATAGTCATAAATGTGAATATCTGAGAGTTGAAGCATAAAGTTCTCCAAAGACATAAGGAATGAGCTTCATGACAGTTAAAAATCAAATGGAGTTTCAGCAATTATAGAGTAAGAATCAAGTAGAAAACACTTTCATGCCAGTATTTTACAATAGTTTATGGGGAGCTCAAACTTGGCATACTAGCCCTAGAAGAAATGTGAATTTGGGGAAGAATAGGCTAAGAAATGTAAGGATATGTGGAGGGAGAGAGGATCTGCTCTCTCCTTGAGGGTATCTGTTCAAGGACCTCTTCAACACAAAAGGGGATAATAAGAAAAGGAGAAAACCATAAAAAGAATGTACAGAGACACAAACCTGACAGATGAAAATAAGGGAGGCAAAGAGAAGAACAAACCACCTCGGGCACGGTAATTGATGGGCGATGCAGAACCCGCAGGCATAAGGATGCAGACCTGAGCGCCCAGGGTGTAGCGGGGGGAGAGGAGTTGGTGGGGTTGTACAGACTGAGCAGGGCAGGGGGACTGGGGAAGAACAAGGGGGAGCAGACAGAAAGGGGTGCGAAAGGGGCAGTCGCCTGTCAAACAGGGCTGGTCAGTACTTCTGTCTGCAGACCACCGCAGTCTGTTCTGCCTGCTTATTAAATCCTTTCTTAACTAACTTGCTGTGTAATCTCACTCTCTACCCCACGTGTCCTGCAAGGAGTAGGTGCCAGGTACTGGGGGGATCGGTGTGAGCACATTTGGTGCCAGCAGCTGGAGTCAGACTGGGGGTGCGGGTGCCCCACAGTCTGTGGTCTCAGCTACTGGAGTGAATGGGGTCTCAGCATCAGCTGCTGCAGCGACTGGGGGGTCTCTGCTCCTTGCCACTGGGGTGGGAAGGGTATGTGTTCCAAAAAAACAGCTACTGGGAGTCACCAGCGCGACGGGAGGTGAGTGAGGGGCTCAGTGCTGGCAGCTGGAGTGGGACTGTGGTCACAGCCCATGTGCCTAGGGCTGATATGAGGGGACCAAGCGATGAGTGATGGTGTTCAGGGGACCTGCAGGTCTGTGTGTGTGTGACTCCAGAGAGTGCTATGGGTGTGCCTTCACTAGTGTGTTGGTGGGGGGTGTGGGGGGGTGTGTGTCTGGGGTATGTGCTCACCTTCACTACTGGTTGAACCTGCAAACCTGGGCAGAAACCCTGGGTCCTCGGGCGTAACGGGCTGGGATCCAGTGATCAGGCAGGAGGAAGCCCCAACTGGAGCTGCCGGAGGTAGCATCTGCTCCTAACATCCATTAATAAGAACCACAAAAAAGCTTCTAAATAAGGAGAAAATACAGGACAACTCCAGCTTGGAAAAGTTATATTGTGGAGGACTGTAAAACCATGAATGGTTTGGAGAAGGTGAATAGGGGCTGATAACCATCCTACAAGAAGCGAGGAGCAAACAACTGGGCCTGGTGAAGACAGACTCTTCTTTCACATAATTCATAATAAAATTATTGCATTTGTTTTCACAAGAAGCTGTGGAGGTCAGGAGTGAAAATGGATTCAAAGACAGATTAGACAGGCTTATGAAAGTCAGTTCCCTTGGTAGATATTAAATGTGATGGTCAGATGCAACGTGCAGCTCATGAAATCCCTAAGCACTCATTGCTGGAAGCTGTGAGGCTATGCTTGGATCACACTATTCGTACTCTTCCTACTACAATCTTTCCCAAAGCATCTATTAGCAGACTACTATTGGAAGCAAGACTGACCTAGTTTGGCAATTTTTATGCCCTTATATTACAGAGGCCTGAGCAAGTTGGCAGTTCTGAATTAATCTTGACTCGCCCTGAGTATTACTGTAAAAGCTTCAAATATAATCCTCCAGTACTGAGAACAGATGTGTCCTCCAGGTCTTTTGCCAGGAGATAATGTTTGCCTGGTTTGTGACAGCCTGTGTTTAAACTTGTTCATTCACCTTGTCCTGTATCTAATTGTTGAATATATTCCTTTAAAAGGCCGTGATTTAGGAGAAGAGAGGAGGGCTGCCTTTTTCCCTTGTCAGGTGGAGTCCTCTCAGGGCAGAAGATGAGAGCCCTTTTCTGAGCACCTGGATATGGAGGTGAGCAGAGGGAGCTGGCAGAGAGAAAGGAACACTCTGTGGGATGCTCTGGTGGGGGCCAGATTGGGAGGTTACTGAGAAATGAGATAGACTGAAGCACAGCCAAAGCTGTGATGGAGAGTAGAATTTTTCCCCCATGGACCAGAGGAGAATCACAGAATCATAGAATGGCTTGGGTTAGAGGGGACCTTTAAAGGCCATCTAGTTCAGCCCTCCAGTAGTGAGCAGGGACACCTTCAACTCGACCAGGTTGCTCAGAGCCCCGTCCAGCCTGGCCTTGAATGTTTCCAGGGATGGGGCAGTGTATTGCAGAATGGGGAATGTATTGTAGAAAGCCATTGCAGGTTGCTGGGCTGAGAACAGAGCTGATCTATGAAGTACACAGGACTAGGAGGATTTAGTTATTTTTTCTCGCTCAGTAGATCAGAGTTTTTCTATTTAAAATGATAAATTTTTCTAATTCGAGTTCAAGTAAAAGGTGTCTTTTGAGATTCAGATTTGGTGGGGGACCTAGGTATGCTTAGTTCAGGAATAACATGTAGGAAACTCATCTCAAAGTTTGGCTCCATTAGAGTCCTGTCACCTGGTCCAATGTAATTTGGATACGATAGAAAAAGGTTTGCTGAAAGAAGCAAACCTAGACCATAGTGAATATGGCATTTATCAGATCTCCTGTTGTCTAGGCTAATTTTCCTTTCTGCTGGTTTGATCTTAATCCACAGCACTGTGCTTTTATGGTAACTGACCATTCAAATTGCATTACAGTTAAACTATGAATGACAGGCTTTGATGTCGGTGTAATATTTAGTTCAACTTTGTAGGTAAATTCCAAAATAACGTGGCTGTTTGGAATCAAATTGTTTTCTTCTTTGTAGTCTTAATTTTTGGCAAGGATGGAACTAGAAGTACATCTCTTTTGTACTTAGCAGCAACTTAAGGTAGGACAAGTATCTCTAGAAGGTTGATTTTGGAAAAAGAAAACTAATGTATCTGTGCATGGCTTGAAAGCTGCCTGCAATTAAAGCAAATCATTCCCATACTAGGGAGTCAGTTTAGTTTAGGAGACCTTTTCTTTGATTAGTCTGCATGTATATGAAATGCAGTGACAGTCAGTCAAGTGAGACTCACAGCAGAGAGGAGAGAGGTATGAGAGGGAACAGCATTTACAAACAGTACAAGCATCTACGAACAGCATCATTGGAGGAGTGATCCTTAGGAAAAGACAGATTTCTGCCATCAGTGGAAGCAAAAACTGTGTCAGTTTGCAGAACTGACCATTGAAAATAAAGATGGGGGAAAACAAAAAAGCAAGTTACTGTTGCCAGGGATAATGCTGCTGTTGTGGGAAAGGCTGATAGCAGTATGTGTGTATTGGGATGAGACCGCAGAGAGAGAGGTTGCTTGACTTTCATTTATTTTAATCTGAAACCAGGAAGTAGAATAATGAATTAATGCATTAGAAAACTAAGCATTCTGGCATATCTAACTGCTGCTCTGAAACCTCCTACTCTGTAATTCCCTAATTAGAAATAGACTTGATTGTGGAAACTTGATTTCAGGGTATGCAAGGAACTATTTAGAGGATGAGAGCTAAACCTGGGGAACTGACCCTAAACGGCAAGTTGTTTGAACTGCTTAAGGAAAAGATTAGGACAACGACAGCCAGGAGTGGAGACCCCCGTGTCTGTTGAAAGAAGCCTTGGATTGGGAGTAGGCACAGACCGTGATGATGTTCTTTCTGCAGGTTTCATGAAAGGAACAAAGAGAAATGCTGAGATTACAATAATATTGCCAGAATTATGGGATACAAGCCCTCTTTTTTTTTTTTTTAATCTCCCTGTATCACAGCAACTTCATGAAGAATAGAGGAAACTGTTGGAATAACTGAGAGCAATGGCTTTTTTCACTGGAAGTCTGTAGCTGCAGGGTGACTTGGCAGATCCCAAGGCTCTTGAAATACATGTAAGGCAGGAGAATGCTTCTGGCCTTTATGCTGTGTTCACATGGCTCTAGGTCTGAATTTTATAAACCCTACGGAGAAGCTGAAGTATGTGGGTTTGCTGAATGTCTGTTAACTTGGGAATATTTGCACTGAGCTCTGCTGCATGACGCAAACACATTGGGTGTTTTTTGGGTGGTGAAAAAGTCTTTATAGAGGAAGTAATTTAAATCTTGCAGAAAACAAGCTACTAATTAGAAGATAAAGGCAGGCAAATTGATGGAAATACAAGTGGTCTTATTTTTAATTAATGGCAAAAATATCTTGTTCTGGAATATGATGGCTTGTTCATCATGCAAAATTTTCAGATCAAGATTCAACATCTTTCTAAAGGTACAGGAACTAGCTTGCCTGGGGTTATTGATTTGATGCAGGAAAGGGTGGGTGGAATTCAGTGACATATATTATGCAGGTCATATTACATTAGCCCATTAACGCCTGTTGGCTTTAATATCCTTGAATCTGTAGAACTTTGTGCAGTGGAGTAGCTAACAATGTTGACATTTTAAATTGTCATCTTCAGATTTCAGAGCTGTAAAAAAATGGGGCAGTTCATCTGTGTGTTTGCTCTTTTCTTAGCAAGCATGAAGGGCAGAAACTTTTCTTCTCAAATATAAAATCTTTGATTATATAGCAAGAGGTCCTTGTTCTAGAGAGGAGGAGGAATTCTTACCCTAGTATTGTTAAGTCTGATATTGTGTAAAAATCCATCCTGTTTTTTGGGGGGAAGACTTTTATGAGAGTATCATGGCTTGTCAGGTGTACAGAAGTCATTATATAT
>NW_009637257.1:2115-24036 GCF_000690535.1 Cariama cristata | reverse complement strand
GTAGTTTCGTACTCACAACTTAGCGGTGCTCGCGAGAGTCCCCAACAGCACACCCCGCTCTGGACAACGGAGGCACAGCTCTAACGAAACATCCCAACGCTGCCTGAAAGAACGGGGCCCTCATTGCCAAAGGATTCATTTCTTTGTAAAGGCATGCTGCTACATGATCAACTACAAACGGACAAAAGAAAGAGACGTTTAGGGTTTTCCTTCTTTTAATTAAAAGGCTGTATCTACATACAGAACTATTACTGCCTGGCTCTGAATGTTATTTCAAATCATTCGACTAAGGCACCCTAGAAGAGAGTGTTACAAAAACGCAGAACTTTCCCGATTAACTCACCGCTGTTTCTTTGCCAGATTCCGTCATCACTTCTCATTAAAAATCATTTTATTCCACAGCTGTCTTATTGACTTATAAAGTACTAAAGGATGTAAGAAGCTGGCACAGTACGCCTTCTTCAGACAAAAATACAACTGCTGGAATTCCATCATTTAATTTTCAACTCCTTTAGTAGGCTAAGTGTATTATCTATCAAAAAGATACTACCGGAAAGAGTCGACTGTGACCATTAGAGACAGAAAGCGACAATGACATCAATCGCGCTCAGGTTAGCAAACACTCGAAAGCATGGCAGGCAGCAGAGGCTTAACACCGCTTTCGCTGGGCTAATAGGAAACGAGATGATGGGGAGAATGTCAGCGGGGACATTGGGAAGACAGAAATGAGTCAGTGCCTTACACTGGCAACAGGTTAGAGAAGCACCTTAATTGCAACCCAGGCAACAGACCCAACTTTTACCTCATTAAGATGATTTGAGTTCTATGCTGTTACTTTATATAGATTAAGATAATTTTACATTAGCGGTAAAGAAGGGCTAATAAGAAAAGGTTTCTGCAACAAAACGGTGATCTTGCAACACAGTGCAGATATTCTTAGCTGAAAATGCTCCAAAGCTTTCACTGAAAGTTAATGTCTTAAGTTTAAATCCACAAGATATTCCATCCCAGAAAGTAAATTCCCTATTAGTGTTCTTTAAGGTAACATTTCACTCTCAGTACATACTCTTTCTTTCCAAGTTCATTTTTAGTCTCATCTAGCATCAACATAACCTGCAATTGCCATACAATGTCTCCGTGTATGTGATGTCAAATGTGATATCTGTATTGCACTGTCCCTTTTTTTTGTTTAATTACTATGCAATTTAAAATGCCCAGGGTTTTAACTTTCTACTAAGAGTTACTCTTGGGTGCAGGCTCCTTGAAGAGTTTTAAATCCCATCATTTAAATCCCATCTGGATGTTGACCTGAATGTAGTATTCCAACCAAAGCAAAATGAACACACACAGTAGGAATTTTTGAATGATTTTGCAGCAATGGGTTTAAATATCATCATCCCAAACCAGCCAACTGATCACGATGGATCAGAGCAACGCAGCATTTCTATTCAGCTGCAGAAGTTATCTTGTGATCTTCTCGTGCTTGAGGGAAATCCAAACAGCGGTACAAGCAGATTTACAGTTTAAGCCACAATCAAAGTTGATTTGCTGCAGGTTGAACTTCTGGGAGGGGGGGAAATAAAAAAAGAACCAACAAAAAAAACCCCACCACACCCACCCAAGCAGGCCATCTCCTCCAAAAATACTCTTGAACAGCATGAAGCAGCAACTCTCTCCAGTGGAGGCCAGCGGTGGATGAGCTCCCAGGTAATCACGGACAGCCCTTCCCCAGCACCATGCTGCAGGTACAGTGCCAGCACACGACAGCATCAGAAGCTCTCAGCAGTTGCGGTTCCACCAGAGAAAGTCAGAGTACACTCAGCCAAAAATGAAGCAGAGCCCAAGGAAACAACTGCTGCTTTGTAATTTTTAATTGCTTTCAAAAGTTGGGAGAGGAGTTCAGCCACTGTCACCTCCATCACCCTTAACTACACCACCAGCCCCCCAAGGCAGCCTCCAGCTCACTTGTTTTCTCTTGTTCCAACGACTATCACCCTTCCACCAAAACACGTGGCCAGGAGCCCTTTTCGCCCAACGTGCTTGTAGGCACCAAGCACCAGCTGTCAGAACGAGGCAGCAATAGAAGAGGAGGTGGCCACCTTCCCTTCCCTCTGGCATACTCTCCACCGCACTAAAATCCCATTTTCATCTCAGTAACAGCAGAATTTGACCCTACGTTTGTTTGCACTGCTGTTTTAGCTCTATCAATAGGAAAGACTGGAGTCACAAGAAGGTGGAGGTCAGAGCCAGAAAGAGCAAGTAGCAACAGAAAACTGCACTCCCAGAGATAACCCAACCCAACAGCTAATGCTAAATAATGTGGACATCCCTCCTCCTCCACAGCACTTGTGAGGCTCTGCCCTGGGCCAGTGTGTTCCTCTTCTAAGGAAGGATCCCAGGAATCCTGATATAAGGAAGAAGAAATTCAATGCTTTGAGTGAGATAAATGAAGTTAATGGGTGACCTCCATTTTAGTTTTCAGCAGAGGACCTCAGCAGATAGGCACCAGATGACTCCTATAAACTGTAAGACAAGAAACAGGACCAGGCAGGGAAGGAGCTAACAGAAACTAGGAATTCGGATGCAGAAATACACAATGGTCAGTCTTCCATTCAACCTCTGTATTCCTTAGAAGAGCTTCTAGGACAAATTTCAAGCAAGGTGATACAAGCAGGTTGTGTACAAAACTCACCACCTTCAGAAACAGCGTTTCACAAAAACAAAAGAAAGCTGAGGCCGGTAAGGTCTAGATAGGCCAGGTATAACCACTGGAATATTTAAGACTTGGTGGACAGCAACAGATCAGACATCTCTGGAGAACAATAAAGCCAGAAACCAATTTCATCATTCAACCTTAATCCTAAAGTCCTTTCACCTGCATTTATCAGCATTAACCTTCATCAGAAGACATAGAGAACTTAAGACTTCATGAAATGGTTCTAAAACTTTATTCACTTCCACTTGAAAATTTGTCCAATTCCCGCTTCCTTTTCCCAAAATTGACATTTTGCTGGCAGTGACCTGAGTAAGCTACCTCTCTCTGAAAAAATACTTTCCAAAGGGGCAGGCTACATAAAAATTGGTATGATTTTGTAAAAACTCCTGTTAAATTTACTCTGAAGCAAATTTTAAGTAAATAAATCTGTTGCCATAGATTACCGTTGTGTGCTACTGGACCCAGCTGCCTTTGTGGGGTTTTTGGCAGACTTCTCATGAAGCAAATATAAAAATTTACTCGGCAGTTCCAACCTCAACCAAAAATAAAACTTATTATTGTTTATGTGCTTCAAAGTGACATTCACACACTGTCCCCATCACGGGCATCTGGCATGCCAGTAAAAACATTGGATGCACGGTGGCAGCCAAAAGACATTGCGTACACCCACGGTGGCACTGTTTCTCGTGGGGGAGGGTTTTGTGGGTTTGGTTTTTTTTTTTTGGTGGGATAGGGGGTGTGTGTGTTTTTTTGCTTTATGTAATAAGCATGGGGATTTTCCCCCGGTATAGGAACTGGTTAGCAGAAAGCCACTCACACCTTTCCATATATTTTGCCGTAATCCTAGTTCCCCCCCATCAACCTAATACACGCATTTTCATATGGGCATTAAGAGAGAAAAAAACTTCACTTATTTTAGCCATCATTCAGGTTTTGATGGCATGAAAGCCCTACATGGAGACACTACTCCTGTAAAATTCAGCAGCAGGTCCCCTGAATGTGGCCCGAAAGCACAAACATAGATAAGTTATTCACACAGTTTACCCAGTACCCTTCTGGGGAGCGCTTGGGACTCTGCCTCCTGAAAGTCATGGTCTGTTTTCCAAAACAAGTATAGAAATAAAACTGAAAGTCTGGTAGTTAAAACATAGTCACTTCAAAGTATATTAGAAAAAGTACACAAATACTTATTTTAAACTCTTTACAATGGCTCAGTAAACATTTTGGAAGTTGAACATCCATATGCACCAAGCAGCTCCAAACTGCTGGAGAACAGTTACACCTTTCCTTAGTAGATACACAACCAGTGACAGCTTTTTAATTGGCTTGTATGTGATAAACGTGGTACACGTTTTTAAAATACAATGGTGCAAATTCTCTTAAAAGTGGATACTGCTTTAGGGTTAAAATTCACCATTTAGCTCCATGAAAGTTCACAGTATTCTGCATACGTCAAGTTTAACAAGAGCCACACAAGAAAGTTAAATCCAAGGAAGCTCCCTATAGTTTACTAACTTTGTGGTTCAGGGTTAGTAACTTCTATATTAATGTTTCCTCTGTAGTTTAGATCAGTTTTTTCTTCAAGACGCTGGTAGTTTGCCATAAGGAAAAAATGCAAGCCAGCAGAAACCCACTAACTGACAGAAGGCCAGCTGATGATGCTATGGACGCTATCACAGCTAAGCAGCAAGCTATGTTTCAAAGCATTGACAAACATTTCAGCTCAGAACATTGCATAAAATTAAGCACTGTTTACCCCTATTATTAACTTCTAACCTAAATGAACCCGTACCTGTGGCCTTCCCTAGTGTAGTATTTGTACAATTGACACGAGTTTCCAAACTGGTTGGCCCAAACACAGCTAAATGCCTTGGCGTGCATAGTACTACAGAGCTAATAGCATCGCAATGGAGCTTACACACGGAAAATTAAGCTGTCCCTGCTTAAATGTTTGAGTGGATAAGAGGCAAAGTATTCAGCAGTATAAAGCAAGCACAGTTTTTGTTTAACACTTTTACATAAACAGTTTTGAGCAGCTTTCAGAAGTTACTTATACTTCATATATACATGTACTTATTTTTCATTATACCATCTCCCTACAGAAATACAGTTACAGAGTAAAAGTCCTCACACAAATACCGAAACTCCAGTACTAGACTTCATCTTGGAAAATGTGGATTAGAGAAGTAATTCATGACCTGTTTTAGGAGTACAGAATTTTCAGCAGAATCTCTTTGGTGTCTAAAATGCAATTAACCCAGGAAATTTCATGCATCCGCCCTCAAAAACTCATCCTTCAGTTGACCTGCCACCAGGTAATTTTTGCCTGCGATGTGGACAGTTAACCTGCTGCATCCAAACGCATCCCTCAGCTCGAGTAACAAGAAGGATACACTTAGAGAACACTTACAGGACTGGGTACAAGGAAAACGGCAGGCACAACCTTCTCATACAATAAATAACACAGCCTTTTTAATGTGTCACATTAGGATAAAATTGAGAGTGTTTGGTCGCTGAATTTCATGAACTAGCTGGGCTCATTTGCAGTACCCTCTGTGAAAACAGGAGGCAGAAAGCTGGGAGTCCATATCTGTTAACGGCAAGATACCAACCCATATGCCTATGACCAGTCCCGCATTAATCACAGCCTCGTTTAGGACCTGGGTCCACGTAGCTATCAATAATCCCTCTGCCAGACTAGAACAAGGGACAGGCTTATCACATTCCCAAGCCAGAGCTGCCATCTCATCTCCCTCAGTACCTGCCCAGGCCTTGCAGCACACCTGTATTTCGGGGAGGTGGTTTTTCTAATGAGAACAGCTTCCTGCTTCCTTTGTGCTTCCAAGGGCAAAAGAGGCACATCAGCTCCCAGGAGAGGAGAGCAACGGTGCTGCCAGACAGGGACCTATAAGGACACAACAAAAGCCTGGCTTTTTGTGAAACTACCACCAGTTGGAGAAACCAGCCCTCCAGCCCTTTCGTAACGTACCCCTGGCACCAAAAAGCCTGGTTTATAGCAAAGTAAAGCTGCATGTAAAATTGCTGGGTTTGTACAGAGCCAGCCACCCTGACTTCAAATGGGATGGCGTTCCTAGATGTTTAATAAACTAAATTTCACACCTGGGCCCATATACATGCATACAAACATACATCCCACATTAAAGGTGTATATAAATGGCTTCACTCGGGAAGTGAGAACATGCAGAGTTCTTTTGACGTAAGCATCTCCCACTTACATTATCAATACAATGCAACAGAGTTTATTAACGGCTGCTCTTTCTGAGGGAAAGGATCTTTTAATCTCGTTGTCTCCTCAATAACTGATGGTAGCAGCAGTACTGCGCCACACTAACACAGACGGCGCTAGGTCCTGGGGCTGTCCAGTACAAATTTATGAACTGCTAAGAAAAATTAAGGTTTCAAGACCAAAAAAACCTAGACCAAACACAAACCATGTAAGAATGCTGTGAGATAAGTATTTTAAACATATATAGCAGTAAGTATGATACGGTCCTGTTTTTTAGTTTTGTTGTGGTTCCTGCAAATAGTTAGATACAGGAACTGACATAAACAAACTGTTATACATTCATCATATCAATAAACTCCGTTAGCCACTCTGCCACATTGTCCTTACGAAAGCTACGACAAGATTTTTAAATCCATATTTTATTTTTCCCCTCCAACTGACAGTTTATGTCATTATTATAACCCTTCACTCCTTCAATTCCAACCACAATTCCCACATGAACAGAACGTGGAGGTGCCACGTAACACCCATTGGTGCACTCTTTTCTCAATATAACTGAACGTTTGTTTTCTTTCCTGCAATTTTTATTGCATGGCCTTTTCACTAATCCAGGACTTAATAACAAGAGCCGGCAGCTGCTATTTCTGCAGCATCCTGGACAAGAGCATAAATTTTATCTTGTATTCGCCTTATCTGCTACTTAATATTACGTCAGTGCTATTTGGTAAATATGCAAAAAGTGAATTGTCACTCTACTTTCATTCTTACAATTGAGTTGACTCAGAGTCAAACAACCATCAGTAGATCTTTTTCTACTAACTTTTTTTTTTTAAGACTACATACTCTCTAATCACTGGTTTTCCACTGCAATAGAATCACATCAATTAAGCAGTAGCCTAAAAGTAACTGCCAAAAGAAATTTTTACACCTGCTTTTCACTAAAAAGAAAAAAGAATCAAAGAAATTACAGGGTATGCTCTTTTTTAACAGGTCTTTTCCTTTTTAATCTTTAACCTTTTCTCATTTTTCTTTGGACACCAAAAATAGGTAGGAATTACGAATTGCTCATTACTCAATCAAGAGCTAGATCCTGAAACCGCAGAGTAGCCTTGGACAGCCTTCCCAGAGTAAACACGAAAGACTTAGTTACCCATGAAGCGACCAGTTCCTTGCAACGCTGAGCTGTGATCGCTGATCGTAACCAAAGATCTCCACGTTTTGCAGCCTTCCTGCGGTCAACATCAGGTAGAGCCATGGAACCTAACCGGATCATCTGCTGTTGGTACCGAGACAGACGAGGGGAAGGAGGACATCTGTATGGCACTTCAGCAGTGCTTCCTGAGGATGCTATCTGCCTTGGTGACCATGACAGCTGGTCACCTCTGCAGGGCTGGGGATTAACACAGGGCACGGAAGAGAAGTTGTGCTGCCCTGTATTATTTTGATTAATAACATAAAACCGTAAATACAATCTAAAAAAACAAACTAGGCATATACTTCTCATCCTTTTCTTCCTCATAGTATGGAATTTCTGGACATTATTAAATATTCTTAATTATGGAAGTTTTACTAAATAGTAATGAAGTTTTTTTTTTTCCCCTCTCTAGGAGGCAACGGACCATCTCAAATCTGTAAATCCTCCCATTTGGCACCAGTGTGGCGTAACGTGAAAAAGTAACAACTTGTGCCAGTAAAGTGAAGGATGGCAGATTGCATCAGGTTATCTCTTCACACCAGACTTTTCTTGGGGATGGATGTAGGTACCCTGGCAGCTCGTGGGACTGCCTTCTGCTTCGTGGGATTAGGTTACACAGCAACACAAGCACTCACTCCTTTCTCGTGTGAAATACATAAAGCGCATCTACTTCATCTGGCTACCTCCCGCATCTTCCGAGCTACCTACCCGTGATGAGCAATTTGGCACCTCGCACACTCTGTCCGCATGGTGGGCAGTCCCAATATTGGCACAGTTTTGACACAGCGAGTATTATTAATAGTCTATATAAGGAACTGAGATTAAATGCACTTCACCCTAAAGGTACCTACATCTAGGTTCAAATGTCACAGTGAGAGCCTGAGAAATCACAGCAGTGTACATCGTGCCAGACTCAAGGAAAGATGACCTTTCTCCTGACCCCAGAAATACACCAGAGGTCCTTTTTCTGAGCAGACACCACCCTAGACGTCAACTCATGTATTCCCTTGCCTTTTCTAGAGATACTCCCGAGCTCAGTTCTAGCTTCAGTACAAATTACTCGCCTAGCTCAATACCCCCCAGTAGAACAAGCGAGAAGGACGTACCTACCGAAGGTGCAGAGCCAAGGGCAGGTTGCCCCTACCTGTCCAACGCTTCCCTCATGGGGAGACCACAAACACCAGCAGTCCAAGGCTCTGGGTAACACACGGCTGACCTGCCTTGGGGGGAAATAAGAATGCAAAACTCTGTGCGGCTCCGTAAGAGGTAGAGGGAGGGAGACCCCCACCACCAGCGGTCATGAACTGCATCTAGCTTGGCAAGTAAAGTGATCAGCAAACTATTCCTAACAGGTATGGAGATGAAATGTAGAACTAAGATCACTTCTAAAAGCAACAAACCCAGGACAAAATACTGGATCTTATTTTTCCTCTTTCTCCTTTCCAGGTTTTATAATTAAGAGAAAGAGCAAGCATCAGGTTCACCTGCATGCTGACTGCACTACAACTGCAGCAATGGAAATCTACCATAAATCTGATTTAACTGTCTGCTTAAATGGGCTTACATACTGTGTTGATACAGCAGTGGATTTGTCCATTGTGCCTTGTGATACTGCACTTATTTACAAAAGTAGTCAACCTAGCTTTAAAGAAATTTTATATCAATATATTACTTGGTACATCAGTAAAACAGAGAGAAGAAACATCCCCTTTATGTTGAAAAAGGGATCTTCTTCCTTCTACGGGGAACACGTGGGAACACATAACATTTTCAGTGTGTAAGAGTAACTCCACTGCATTATGCTAGGCATGTCAGAATAAATGTAATTCTGATCAGATTTAAATAACAGAAATACTACTGTGTGATACTTTGTAAGCTTCATACTCCCTCCAGGAGGATGTGCAAACATTTATTTTCTTGTGCTCAAAAATATCCCAAACACATCACATAACACTTGTGGGACAAGAAGAGTCAAAGACAATCTCAGATGTCACAGTAACGAAAATGTAAATGTCCTTTTCCTTGTGAAGGGAATCTTCAAAACCAGCCTCTGAAGTGGACCAAAGTACCTAATCTTGAAAGAAAGGTTAGGAGACTTACGCTGCTTCTTTCACCCAGGATCCTAAAGCACCTCCTATCCTCTTACATACGCTACATGAAGTGAACAGATACTGAATAGTATGTCAAAAATTCTTACTGAGAAATACTTCCGTCATCACGTAAGACCTGTGCCATGCCTTGGGAGAACAGATAAAACGCATCTTGCTGCTGGCCCGACAAGATTAGCAGAAGAAGAGCATCTGCAGACACTTCAGGATCTTACAGATTTTGAGTGCTACGACTGAAAAGGTACTCGTGGGACTGTATCTCTGTCCCCGAAATGTCTGCTCCTGGCGCAGTGGTACAATCGTCATTTTTTACACGTTTAAAAACAACACATCACTACTTCAAGCATACAAGGCTGCTGAGTCATTTCTACAAGAAAGTAGTATTTCTTGCTGACTAAAGCTGCAGGTGCTGCAAACACTGCTTTGACTTCTGTACCGCCTGGGCAACTCCTGTTGTCCTCAGACGCTCCCGGCTGGTGCAGACACACAAACTTCCATGCAAAATTTCATGGAGAGATCTGGCAAGAGCGTAACTGCTAAATGAGAAGCAATCAAGTAGTTCACCCAATCAGTTTTCTAATTCACCACAACTGCTATAAATACTACCCATTATTACTGAATGTAGCTTTCAGGGGAAAAGTACACGCCAACTTCCTGCAATATCTAATCTATGTGAAAATTATACAGAACATCACATTAAAGTCTAAGTAAACACTTTGGCATACTCTTAATGTATGTGCATAGATTACTTGGGTGTACTTCTAGGATAAGTACCATTTGATGTTCAGAATATTGGTGGATATTTAAAGTTGATTACCCTAGAGGTAAGATATAATTGGTAAACAAGGAACATTTACAGAACAACATAATAACCACAAGCTGTATTTGTTCCACAATTTTTTCCTCCACTAGGGCAATAGTTCAGTAAAGATACTGACTTTTTTTTTTTTTTAACTACTACAATGAAATCAAAAAGTACCAAAAGCATCATTTTTCACGGTATCGCATTATGAGCTGAATGGAAGACCTTACTAGACTTGACTTTTCCAGCACCACAACTGATAACAGTGCTACTTGGAGACTGGGGCTGAACTGCAGACACAGAGGCAGAACCGGAGCTCCCAACAGGTAGAGCTCTCTGTGGGGCTGTGCCTACCGACAGCGAGCCTCACGCTGTGCGTCCTCCCAGGGTGACGTCTGGAGAAAGACTTTCCCAGCCCAACTGTAAATCTCAGGGCTCCACTTAAGACATCTTTTTAGCTTACAGCACTTCAGGAAAGGAAAGCTCCGTTGGTCAGGGCAAAGGCTGGATTTCAGCAGCAAAGTGCTAGAGATAAAAGAATAAACACGCAGTAGCAGCTAATAAGAGGAGAAACAAAATGGATGTAGGTAATAAGAGAACAAACAAACCGAGAGCAGACACCGGTGTGCTCACTAGATTACTGAAGAGACCGATCAACTCGCAGATGTGATGGTGGGGACACATTCACTTGGCTAACACATACGTAATTACCTGTGTTATTTATCCTTTTCAGTGTAGACACCTTGTCTAGACCGTTTGATTACACCCAGCTGTAAGCTGCTTCTGCCTTTTCTCTCTCTTACATCTTATTTTTAAGATGGTTTTCACTACGCAATATGGTACAATTCCAGTGTGCTTCCATATTTCTGCCTCCTTATCACTACGAGGCACTGAGAAATTGTTGTTGTTTGTTTTTTCTCACTGATGACCTGAATTAGCCGCTACCAGACACAGCAGTGCTGGGCCACCAGCCTCCCTGGTTGTTGAAGCTATACTGCCTCTTCAAGATGGAGAATATCTCCATTACCCATGGGTGTGGGGTGTTGAACTAGAGACAGGTACCCTCATCCCCTTCAACACCTGATGTTACAGCTGGCAGCCAACGGGATTAGCTGAAAGCAAAACCCAGGGAAAAGACCTTTCACATTGAAAGCATGATGGAATACCGTGGATAATAATAAATAGAAACTATATAAATAAAAATAATTATCAAAAAAAAGGAAGGCTATTTAGACAGTGTCCTACGCAGTTGCTCATGCTTGGGGTATCCGTTAATAAATGCACAGCCTGGCTGGATTTGTGTATGGGACACATCAGGACCTGCCCATGAGGCTGCACTTCCTCCAGAAGCACGTGTGTCCAACGCCAGCACATATCAAGCTGGTTTCAAGCACGAAGTGACGATCTTCTAGAGGAATGTAAATGTCCTGCGTCGTGGCTGAATGGCAAGGTAAAAATCTCACAGTCAACTCCCTGACAACAGATGCACTAAAAGACCATGGAGCAGCAGCCCGAGCCTTCCTCACATGCAGACAAGACTCCAGCAGTCAGATAAATGAGGCAATAAAACACTCAGGAAGAGGCAATGGGTTCTGGTTAAATCCGACCCAAAGCAGCCATAGAGGAAAGTCTAGCAAAAGACCACTTCAGCACTCATGTAAGCAGTGGGAATGTCCAGATGCAGCTGTGAAGTTTATTCAGTTAAGTCATCGCACTAACATGTGAGCAGGGAAAAAGCCACAACCTGGAAGAGTGTGTGGGGGGGAAAGCACTGAGACCTAGAATCACATGGCGCAAGAACAAAGCATTTCACAACACATTTTTCAAAAAATAGTAGCATATACAGAGCTTGTATTCCTTTTAAAGACCTGGCATGGATTTCTGGAACGCTTGTTGCCTGCAGGCACATTTGTGAGAGCAACCTTGTTAGCAGTGCCCTATGCTGGTACCAAGTCCGGTGCTAACCTTCTGCCTCCAGATCTCTCCACAGAAATCATGTAGGCTGTAAAATGACTGCTCTCTCCTTGGACTGGCTTTCATTGCAGAAGAAATATTGTCCATATACTTTGTAAAATGCTTTTAGAACAAAGTCACTACAAAAACTCATACCTGAAGTAGTAGGCAGGTTGAGGTTTCCCACCTTGAGTTAAGGATGCGGACCTCGCAGATGAGGAACACCTCTGCAAGCTGCACCGTCCCTATCTCCAAATGCACACAGAGCCAGTTTACAAAAACAAAGAATACAAACCTCACACTTTCATATGCAAAAAAAGGAACACAAATGCAACTCTACTGAGTTAAAAAAAAAACCAAACCACCAAACCAGGATTTACAGATGGAGAAAGAAAATGGAAAAAATTACTTGAATCGCCTTACATTAGAAAAGACATAAAGCAGGAACAATTATATTTTATTGGGGGCCTAAATACTGATTTTAATAACTTCAAGAATCTCATGCATGCTTTTCTCTCCTCATTATTTTAATTTCATAGGGTATTTAATAGAAAGCTTATGTGCTTCACTAGCAGGAGAGGAAAAATGTTTTTATTAAGCATTAATTAATGTCTTGCATTTCAGCGGTAGCAAGCGTGTCTGTCACCTGTCTTAAAAGAATAGAATTTCATGATGCTATTCTAAAACAACATCTGAAATACAGGCACACTGTTTTCATCATTACTTGCTTTTCAAGGCAGTCAAAGAGCTGTGCTCCAGGTAACAATTGTTCCTAAAAAGCCTGTAAACATTTCAGTAAGAGATGTTTGGAATTTAGACATGAAAATCCTAAACTCAGTACCACTGCAGCTAAACTTGGCCTCGTACAATTTCTAAATTGTTCCATAGAAGAGGCATAAAAAAAAAATCCTACCGTAATACAGCTTTGGCAATTGCTCATTCTTTCAAATTACTTCAAATTATAGTGCAAATGTAGAGCTTGCAAGAAACATGGAGACATTCTCTAATAAGTACACGACATAGATAATAGAAGACAACGTAATTCAGAAAATCCAGTTCAGCTACCAGAAAGTAAGAATGGTTATCTTCCTAGAAAGATAAAACCAGACAGCTCAAAAGAGAAATGGGGGGGGCGGAAGTCTTATCGTAAAAGAACAGTTTTCTGATGTATTTCAAGTACCGAAAAATCTAGGATTTACTTAGCAGCTTTGTTGGCAGATCTCTGAGGCACTGAACTCAAAAAGATTATATAAAGTAGCGTACTTCAAGTCAGTTTTTGCATAAAAACGTCCTTGCCTGTGTCTGAGCATGGGAAAGGTATACTGGTGCAATTCATCAACCGCTGTGTTAAACACAAATAAATGCAGGTGCAATCCCCTCTCTTCTCTCACATTATTAAACTAGGGAAACACTGAAAATAAAATAAAACCCACTGAAAATAAAATCCCAACTGCCACTACAAGCTTCTGTTGCACTACACAGGCTTACATAGCAAGCAAAGGTAGCTCAGGCAGAGCCACAAGAAAACTGGAGATTATACGCTCAAATAACTCTTCAGGTTTTTGAGATGAGTCAAAATAAGTAAGTAGGTAACACCTCACAGCATCATGACATTGTGTGTCAGCTCACCCGCATTTTAGCTCGTCAATTTTAACAGCAGTTTGTCATTGAATCATAACAATTAAAAAACAAAACCAAACCACGTTGCTGAAGAGAACTATTATGTATTATAAAAAACAATCTAAACCATTCAAGTATTCTTCTGCTCAAAGAGAATAATCTTAGATTGTCTTTGTAGATTTCCTTAGATTTTTTTTTCTGAGAAGGGTAGGAATTCAGCAAGTATAGCAAGAAACAAAAGTTATGATCAGAGATGCTCAACATGCCTTGCTTGATACCAAGGACAAAGGGTGGTCTGCTTGTTGGCCATCCCTTTTTTTTTCTTAAACCATAGCATGAATTCGTAGTGTTTCTCACTATTCTCCCCGTCTTGGCTTATGAAGTTGGAACCCTCTATCTCATCCGCTTTGCATGTTACTGCTCTCCAGCTCTCCATGCCAACAAAAATTCTGTCTCTTTGCTAAACAGCAAGAAGAAAAGCAAGAAGAAAAACAAGTTACTTAAGTCAGTATTTTAACTCATACTGGGTAGATATAAAAGATGATGCACCAAGAGGGATATTGGTTTCCGTCAGCCGGTTAAGACTTTTAAGACTTACAGGGTTGACCAAGCATGCAGCAGACACACAGGGCACTGACACACTCACAAAAACTCCTCTGAGCTTTCCAGGGCGCACACCATGATGGAGATCTGTCAAAGGACACCTCAAATTTAGAAAGGATTAGCTGTGGAGTCCAAAAGCAACAGCACTACAGATACTATTATACAGAACCTATGTTTTGGTTTAGCTGAGGCAATCATTCAAAGCAGCAGCTCATAAAAACGACCCTCGAGAAGAAGCCTGAGCTCTGTAGCTCTTGTCAACAAGATCCTGCAAGGAAAAACAGAAGTGATGAAGAAAAAAAAAATTCTCTGACTTTTAGCAGCAGATCAATGAAATACATTAGTATATCTCCTCTCTCAGCAGACATTTGGCCTCATGAAATGTACTATTAGACAAAATTGGTAAGAAAACATCTCCAAAGCAGAGTACCATCACAGTGCCAGCTTCACAAATAACTGTGAATTGTGACCTACAGCACAGATTTCTAATACCAAAAGATCTAAAAGTTGGTCACAGAACAACTGCTCTGAAGTACAGGTTGGCATCTCTCCTACACTCACACAGTTAAGGCCTACCTTCTCATTCATGGCTGATCAAAATGCAAGAACAACACATAAACATGTTAATCAAACTGGTTTTGTTTACGGAACATTTGTCTAACATTAAAGGAGAAACTGACTTTGGATGGCTTGGAAAGATAAGGGAAATTACACTTGTTTGGTCCAGCGGCCTATCATAACCTCATCACAGAGCTGAATGGTTTCAGAGAAGTGAGAGCACCGTATTTATACGTGGCTATACAAGCACGTCGTGTTAACGGTCAAATACATAGCCTACAGAAAAAGCAATCGCTTCATTGCTTTCCTAGAGAAGGCCGGACCCAAGACAAACCACTGCCTTTCCCTCGCTCTCTGGAGGCAGTGCTGCCCCAGTACCTGTGCCACAGGTAGTTCATAAAGTAGAGTTGGCTCACAGACTGCTTCAGACAGCACAACCACCAGGCTTTCCCGCTACCCTGGCAGCAGAGGTACCCCAACACGCATTTGCCTAATTATTAAGTTGGAAAACACGAACAAAGCCAACAACTTCAAGAACCCGCCCACATTTCCGATGACTTTGTTGCGACTGAAAACCTCATCTCCCTTGGGTTAAGTGTCTTTGAAATTTTTCACCATGGAGCATCCTTGGTGAAGATGTGCTTTGTGGCAAGGCGAAAGGCTGCCTCGCCTTGCACGCAGAGGCACACTGGCCTTTCCTCTGCACCCTACACGGAAATGTAGAAAGCAACCCCGCCTTGGGAAGCATGCATACATTTATAAACACACGGCAGCATTTTTAAATCACCATCCAACATTAACTACTCGACAGAAAGGTTTCAGCCCTGCTCGTAACCCTTCATACGAATTCTGGGCTACAAAGCAAAGGAAAGCAGTGCTCTAGCTTTAACAACACTGGTTATGTAGAATAGAAAGATTGCCTTAAGGAAGAAACCAAAAGCTTTCTTAAATGATGTTACAATTACTGCTTTTTGCTTCCTCGCTTAGGAATAGGTCGGACTGTCTCTGCTGCTAATATACTGAAAGCGATTTCTGTTGTTACAATATAGGATCAATGAACATCGCTCATTCCTACTCTCTCACACTCGGTTAAGCGCTAGTTACACAAAGTTGTTTCCCTCCCCAAGCACTAGCTTTAGGGGATATAAGCCATTATTGTCTATCCTCATGGGTTTTCATACACAAAATATCATTCCTTTTAAAGAAAAAAACCCAGCCTCTTCTGGGGAGTAGTAAAAAATACATTCGTTACATCATCATAATGCAATCATAGTGGTATTTTGTTTGACACTTTAGAACATAAAATGTTACTGGTAGAAGGGAGAAAGGGTTTCACGCAATAATAAATGCTACAATCTTAAAGTAATCACTCCACTTGAATACACCTTCAAAACATACACTAGTTTATTATTACTGGTATAGAGGGAATTCTTTCTCTGTAGTAGATGAAAATATCAGGTGTTCAGAATCACAATTCTTTTTCTTTTTCTCCTTCTGCTTCCACTTTCAACCCAGCAGTAACATATCCCATTATCTGTTTCACACTAATTAGCAACAAAAAAAATCAGCTATTTTAACATAGATCCTCTTTTTATGTGAAAAAAATATAAATTGTCATGGACAACATAACTTGATCAAAATTAAAAAAGAAAAGACATCCATGAGCTCTGAAATATTACTTTAAATTCTGAGTGTTTGAGTGGAGAGAAATTTCACCACATGTAAAGAGTGAATATTGGTGATTACTGCCTTGCACAATCAAATAATTTGCCTAGTTACATGGAAAAAGTGCTATCTGTACAGACAAAGACCAAGAGAAAACCCTCGTTATTTATTAGCACGTCTCCTTGAATCTTGTGCTTCACTGAAGCATTAAAAGGAGAATGTGTTCTACCAGACCTGCCAAACAGTACAAGTATCACAGCTAATATTCAAACCATTCTTGGCAAACTTCCTTTTTAGAATCCAGAAGATTTTATAAACGTGGGTACTTTTTAAATGGTAAGTAACAAAACACAGGGTCAGAGCAGCACAGCAGGCTCAGCACCTTTCTCTCTGGAACAAGTTTTTGCCCAAGTTCGGCCCTGTGGCAGACCCTCCATCGCTTTAGACTCACAGGCAACTGTCAGAAGCTGCCTGGGCTGGGTCACAGCCTGTGTGAAGATGTGGTTAGAGCCAAATCTTTGCAGTTGTGGTGTTGATAGCCATTATGCTCTCCAAAACAGTAACACTCACTATAAAATTTAATATACTTGCTTTTCTCACAGAATTCTACAACCAGAAGCACGGCAGTGCTGTGAATATTCACTTTCATGGAGGTTTTCTAGCAAACTGGTTCATCATTAAGAGAACAAACGCTAACTAATATTTTCAATTAACTTCTGAAGTCCCATCAGTTTGGGAGTGTTGGCTCTTCCCTGGGCTTGGCAGCTCCGCAGCAGAAAACAGAAGGCTGGTCTGGCGGGAGGGGGGAAAGCATTTATCTTCTGCTCGGATCCAGTAAACCACTTCAGAAGTGGTGCTCTGCTAGAAAGGAGTCTGAGAGTCTCAGCACTAGGCAAGACACACGTATGCAGTAAGTGACTATTGTAATTACAAGAAAAAAAAAAGTCCCGTTAACAGGAGTATAATGGAGGATAACATACAGAAACAAAGGCAGTTGGGGTGTCCTACCACACCAGACAACACCCCTCAGTAAGGGCTGTAAACCTGGGGCTGGGTGACAAGGCTGACAGCCCAAAAACATGGGGTAATGAAGAATTCCCAAGTTCAACAAAGCGAAGTGTGAAGTCCTGCACCTGGGGAGAATAAATTCAAAGTCAAGACACAGAAATTTGCTACTTGTTTACAGATCACGTGCCTACTGACAGATAACCTCCCAACCTTCAAATGGCCAAAAACCTAAAGAAAAAGGCAATAAAATATTTCAAGTAGCAGGAAAAAAAATATTAGCAATACAAATCCATTCAACAGGTCTTTAAAAGCGCCTCTGTTCACACCAGCACCCAAAAGCAGCGCGTCAGAGCCAGGCAAGACAGTTTAGTGCACATGTAAGAAAAAGAGTAAGAGAAGGGCTCACTCACATGCCGTTACTAATCTGTATCCACTGGCATGCAGGAGCCAAACAGGCTGCTTAAGGGACCATTCGTCAAAAATAATTCAGAAAATGAGGAAAAGGGAGAAGTGCCATCTTAAAGATAAATACTATTTATTGCTTCGGTTTAAAGGTTGTGTTATTTTGGTAATGCTGCTTGTGAAGGTAGCTTTACATGCTACGGCGCAAAGTTAATAGCTATGAAAATAGACAGGCAGTTCAATCAAGAGTCAATTTCCCTTCACATTCATTAACTAAAAAAAGAAGTTAATGCTTTCCAAGTGATGAAAAATTAGGATACCAGACTTCAGAGACCAGCTCCAAGCCTTCCCTGCAGTATCACCAACTACCCTTACGATCCCCGTTAATTTATCTAATGCAATGTTCTAACTTCCCCTACACGTCTCCTATAAACCCCCTCAATGTAATCAGTATTCTCAGCTCCCTCCAACATCCAGAAATTACCCCTGGTTAAGAGGTGGCACAAAGCCTGGTTGATTCAGAGCTACGCATCCCAAATGGTCAGAAAAGTTACATACAGCCAGTAACTACTGAACCCGCACTGCGATTTCTCTCTCATTACAGATACTGATTTGAGTATGTTTTCTACAGCCAGGCGCAATTCTCCTTCAAAGTAAGAAAATGAGCTTGGAGATTCCTACTCCAATACTAAAACAGATCAGAAAAGGACGACAGGGCCCAAAATTAGTGGAGAGATGCTGACAAGCTAGAAGGAAAAAAAAAAAGGCATTTAAGACTGCAGTGAGAACCCAGGCTAAAAATGGTGTCAATGCCACGACCAACAACTTTGTTCAAGTACAGCATAGTAGGAAAGTATCAGCTGAGGTCTCAAATACTGATGATCTCTCAGGGCTGTGTTGTTCTATCCTCTTTCCTTTCACACTACCCACCGACACAAGCAAGCCGAGCACCCTCTGAGCGTAAGAAGGGAGGTATTGCACAATGCTGCGCAACGTCAGCGTATTTTGTGCTGCCTGCCAAGGAACAAAAATTAGACACCGAAAGATGCCAGTAATGTCTTTATTTGCTACCATAACAAAAGATCCAAGAACATCAATTATTCAGAACTTTGGCACCGTCGGCCAACCACATAGACAGATACAATGAGAAGGCTTTGTTTCTCAGGAACCGAGGAGGTCGTTCCAACAAACAGCACAAGGTTTTAGATGTGCTTCAAGCACACACGCTTTGCCTTGTTCCACCACACTGCGGCACGACACAAACAGCCAGGTGGCTTTATAAGACATTTGAACTGGAAGAGCAGAGGAGGGCTGCGTTAGAGGAAATCAGCCTTCTGCACACGAGCTTTTCTGGCACATCGTGTACCCGAGCTGGGTCAGCAAAACTGCTTGCAAAACCATAGTTGATGCTGTGAAGGCAATAAGCATGTACTCATTTTTGGGGGTTTACAGACAGCTGACACTTTCCAAAGCCAATCTAGTTATATGAACTGAAACCTCCATACGAGACACAGCACATTTATCACCAGATTATCAAGGTGCAATGTTAGTAACCACATTAATCTACACATCCTTTAGAGTGTTCAAACAGTCTATGAACATGAAACACCTACTGCCTAAAGCGTTGAAAGAAATTCATTTGTTTAGGACACTATGCAACAACACCTGGAGTTCAGCTAGCATCGACTTTTGTGGCTAGCACATTTAATATGAGAACCATAGCTCAACTGTTTTCACAGAAGATGCTGCATCGACACTGATTGTTCGTTCACTCTTTGACTGAACTCTATATCAAATGAGTTTCACAGTTGGCACTTGCCAACAGCTGCTTGTCTTTCCTCAGCAGCTGGCAGACAAAGCGTACCCTGTCGTAATTCACATCCACGTTACAAGTCACCAGTGCTGCTAAAGGCTGAAAGCTGAACTTGTGTTCATCAGTAGCTGCCTGTACAGCTCTTGCACCACAAGAACTGTCCTCTCTACCATGATTTTAAGACCAATTATTCTGGTAGGTAATGTAGTTCTTAAAAAAAAAAAAGCCAAAAAACCGAAACAAAAGCAAAACACAAAAATAAAGGGTAACAGCAGCCAGCACTTTTAACTGTCTGCCTCTGCAGCAGTGCTCCTAGGTGGACCTCCATTTGGCTTGTACCTTCAAGGCACTGCAGTGGAATAAACTTTAGAAGTTCGAAGTTGCTCTGTGCTGCTAAGCACATCAGTCAACCTTTCTATTTTTTCCTTCATTTACAAAAGGAAGATAATAGTACCAGCTATAACAACTGCACAGCAGTGTTGAAAGGATTAATTAGCTAATATCTCTACAGTCTTAAGCATGCAGAACATCACAGATGCACAGTGTAATTACTATTATTAGGGGGGTAATTTCTTTGACTCATTGGAACAACACACATTTTATCCGTCATTTTTTCATGGCACAGAAGTCTACCGCCAAATATCCTCACCAAAAAAGAAACTTTAATAATATGGCATAAACTATCCACTGCAGGGCTTCACCTTTTTCGAGCATCTATTATTTCTCATTCGTATTTAGGGACAGAAAATTGTGGACTGCTGATAGCCACGAAGCCTTAAAGCCAGTGACAAATGAGTGCTGATGGAAAAGAGACTGAGAGACTGACCTACTTGCCAAGTGCAGTATTCTCCTAAAAGCCATGTTCAGAACTAAACTATGCTGGGTCTGCTTTCCCTGGCTGCTAGCAATGTCTATAAACTGCTGGCCAAGGCTGCAGTATCCAAACCAGCTCTAGACCTATTAATTGGAGAGATCTCCTCCTTAGGGCACACTGATGCGGCCGAGATCAGTAAGGGCACTGGAACATCAACCAGATACAGCACATCGGTCGCCCATTTTCAAAAACGCCATAAAACTTAGGATTTCTCTTCTTCAGGCCTTGGTACATAACAGCTATAGTCTAAGAGCTTTGAGACCTCCTGTAATGTTCAATTGCTTTCCTAAAAGAAACCAGGGCACAGAAGAAAGTCATCACGCACAAACAGAAATCATAATTACTGTCAACTCAGAAGAGAAGCTAAACTAGAAGAAACGGGATGAGAGTATGGTTTTCCTGCAAAGTCTGGGGAAAAACGTTGGCAGCAAAGGAGCTGAGAGGAGTGCAATTGAACTGAAAGCTGTACTTGTGCATGTGTCGAGTGTGATGCTAACTCAACATTAGTAACTTCATACTGAGAATAACAGATGACTCCAGAACACCGATATTCTTTGTCTAGAGTAAAACTCAACGCTTTTCATAGAACTTTAGGTCAGCCCACAATCACAGACCCAAGCCTCCTGAACACACATTAAGTAACAGTTTAAAGTAATGCTAAACCAAACAGCCTAATGAATATAGCAGCTAGAGATGTCATCAAAGGTCACAGTAACTTCTCTCTCTCAAAGATTTGTTGTCGGGTATACAGTGCCATGTATCTTTGGCGTTCTGCAAGAAAAGTATAGTAACAGAGCTATTCAAAGTAACACAACCGCTCCAGGCACTTACCTACCTACACTGGGCCTGGGTCCTTACGTTAGTTACAGTCCAACTACAACAAAAACCTATGAGGTTGGTGGAGCGACAGTGCTTGTATGGGAACCGCCCAGAAATGTCAGACCCTCATTTCCCCAGAACACATGCACTAGACAAACTGAATCCTCACCATCACAAGCTCACAGACGGATATTTCCAGTAGCAGCCAGTTGGGATCATTTAAATCAAGTTTAACGGTAACACTGCAGCGCAAAGTAGGAAAGCACAGCATTGTTCTCACAGCTTCTTGCTTTTACCAATCTGTCACCCACAGAAAGCTGCTGGCAGAGCCTATCAGTCACAGCTGAAATTCTAACCCTTCATGATTAGCTAGCATTAGCTAAACCAAATCAATGGCTTGATTGCAGATTTGCCAAACCAAATTGCAATATGCATGCATTAGAATGATTAGACAATTTGCAACTTCATTACCTCCTCTAGAGATACATGAGGTGCTACCCTAAAAGTGGCATGCATATATTAAATAGTGTTGAAACAC
>NW_009637257.1:0-2084 GCF_000690535.1 Cariama cristata | reverse complement strand
GGCCTTCCCCCCCCCCCCCAAAAAAAAAAAACCCTACATGATGACTAACAGCTGACATACTGAGGCAAAGCCTGTCATGCCAACCCCTCTTCAACAGCCTTGACCATACCATCATTAACCCACTTTAAAGCAAAAATTTCAGAGGACTTTAGAAAATACTTTAAATAGCACTGTCAAATCTAGGTTTATTACTGTTTCATCATTTGTACCTCCTAGGAACAGTAGATCGGTAATTAGTGCTTGACACATTATCATTCCAAAGTGAAGGTGAGCAGCTCTTGTGCTGGCAGGATGCGTGCCGGAGCACTCTGGGGCGGTGCACGGGGTGTTCCCCGAATCAGGGGAACCTCAGGGGGGGCGGAGAGCACTGTCAGGAGCCCGCAGCTCATGCAACAGAAGCTGGCAGAGCCGGGAGCAACGGCAGCCAATTCCACACCACCATCACCCCCAAAAGAAGCCCTTAAGGAGTGCTAGCAACCAGGGTGGGCAAACGGGGTGTGGCACATCAGCCAGGGCGTGGCCGTTCCTGCAGGAAAGACACTGAAGCCCTGCCAGCTCAACCAGGGTGAAACGATATCACGTCATGGAAAGCCACAGCCTCCCTAAGCTCTGCACCCACCAACAACTGACACAGCTGCCCAGGGTGAGCTCCGGCAGGAACACGCTCCCACCCCGGTGCCAGGCTGCAGGGTGGGCCCTGCTCCTGCGCCGGTAGGGGACACCAGCAGCGAGGACACCGTGGGAGGTGTGCCCAGGGACAGCCACTCCTCCGCTTAGTGACAGGGCTCCGGGAGCAGGGGAGTAGGTTGAGGAGCATCAGGGAGCATGACACAGAGACAGACTACTGTAACTCCATCCTACCTTCCCTGGGCCAGGCCTAACAGGCAGACAGGACACATGATACAGGGGATTCCCTATCCTCCAGCCTGGCTGAACAAGGTGACTTCAGGGATAGGGGGCAATGGCAAAAAGAGCTTAACGATGGGGTTGAGTGTTTACGGGTAAGAATGAGGGGGAAGGCCAATAAGGCAGGTATCATGGTGGGAGTCTGTTATAGACCACGCATCCAGGACAGAGGGGCAGACCAAATATTCTATAAGCAGCTGGGAGAAGTCTCACAATCACAAGACCTTACTGCTGTCATGGTGAACTTCAACTTACCAGACGTGTGCTGGAAATACAACACAGTGGAGAAGAAAAGAGTCTGGGAGGTTCCTGGAGTGTCCGGCAGAGACCTCCCTGACACAGCTGGTGAGGGAGCCGGCTAGGGAAGGCACCCGCTGGACCTGGTGTTTGTGAGCAGAGAAGGCCTTGTGGGTGATATGGTAGTTGGAGACCATCTTGGGCACAGCGACCACAAAATGATAGAGATTTCCATTCTCAGAGAAGTAAGGAGGGAGGTCAGCAGAACTGCTACCTCAGGCTTCTGGAGGGCAGACTTTGGCCTGTTCAGGAGCCTGGTTGACAGAGTCCCTTGGGAGGCAGTCCTGAAGGGCAAAGGGGTCCAGGAAGGCTGGGCATTCTTCAAGAAGGAGATCTTAAAGGCACAAGAGCAGGCCACCCCCGTAGGGGGAGCCGGCAGGGAGGAAGACCGGCCTGGCTGAACAGAGAGCTTTGGCTGGAACTCAGGAAAAAAAAAAGGACAGTTTGTGACCTTTGGAAGAAGGGGCAGGCACCTCAGGAGAACTACAAGGATGCCATGAGATTGTGCAGGGAGAAAATCAGAAGGGCCAAAGCCCAACTAGAACTTCATCTGGCTACTGCCACAAAAGACAATTAAAAAATAAATATTACTGTAAATACATTAGCAACAAAAAAGAGGGCTAAGGAGAATCTCCATCCTGTATTGGATGTGGGGGAGAAACTTAGTGACAAACGACGAGGAGAAGGCTGAGGTACTTAATGCCGCCTTTGCCTCAGTCTGTAATAGTAAGAGCAGTTGTTCTGCGGGTACCCAGCGCCCTGAGCTGACAGACACGGAGCAGAATGAAGCCCCTATGATCCAAGGGGAAATGGTCAGTGACCTGCTACACCACTTAGACACACACAAGTCTATGGGGCAGATGGGATTCACCCAAGGGCGC
>NW_009637256.1:0-755 GCF_000690535.1 Cariama cristata | reverse complement strand
AAATCGGGCCAGGGACGTCAAGGGCAACAAGAAAAGCTTCTATAGGTACGTCAGTGATAGAAGGAAGACTAGGGAAAATGTGGACCCTCTCTGGGAGGAGACAGGAGATGTGGTTACCTGGGTTATGGAGAAGGCTGAGGTATTCAATGAGTTTTTTGCCTCAGTCTTCATCAACAAGTGCTCCAGCCACATCACCCAAGTCACAGAAGACAAAAGCAGGGACTGGGAGAATGAAGAACCATCCACTGTAAGAGAAGGTCAGATTCAAGACCATCAAGAACCTGAAGGTGCAGAAGTCCATCGGACCTGATGAGATGCATCTGTGGGTCCTGAAGGAACTGGCAGATGAAGTGGATAAGCCACTATCCATCATATTTGAAAAGTTGTGGCAGTCCAGTGAAGTTCCCGCTGACTGGAAAAGGGGAAACATAACCCCCATTTTTAAAAAAGAAAAAAAGGAAGACCTGGGGAACTAGACCGGTCAGTCTCACCTCTGTGCCCAGCAAGATCATAGAGCAGATCCTCCTGGAAACTATACTAAGGCACGTGGAGAATAAGGAGGTGATCGGTGACAGCCAACATGACTTCACTAAGGGCAAATTGTGCCTCACAAATTTGGTGGCCTTCTACGATGGGGATACAGCATTGGTGGATAAGGGAGGAGCAACTGATATCATCTACCTGGACTTGTGCAAAGTGTTTGACACTGTCCTGCATGACATCCTCGTCTCTAAATCGGAGACATGGATTTGAAC